>NC_064562.1:122023327-122326357 GCF_937001465.1 Orcinus orca
ACAACCTATACTTAAGGAATGAGGAGTTATATTTCCCCCCATTAAGGGGGGTAGTATTTGCATAAGTAGTTCATAATTTTTCTGCGTGGATCAATTTCTCTTATCCCCTATATATTTATTTATTCATTCATTTATATAAATATGGAGCTATGAATATTTATTTTATATTTTGGGTAATTTTCTAACACTATGTTACTCAAATTGTTCCAGCTTTAGCCACTGAGATCTCTTTCATTTGGCACCTGTGCTTCTTTGATATACCCTCATCAATGTGAGTTTCTCCCTCCCTCCTTCTTTCTTTCATCTTTTAGTCTTTCTCTGTCTTTCTGTCTCTCTTTTCCAGACACATCTTGTATATTTCTGGCCTCAGTCCTAGAATCAGCCATCTATCCAAGGAGCCCTGGTTTCTTTTGTTGGAGAATGGTGTTAGAATCCAAAATCTGGATCTGAATCCAAAATCTGGATCTGTGCATTCTCTTTGCCTGTGAGGAATCATTTCTTTTAGGCCCTGTCATCTGACATACCAAAGAAATATATATGTATCTTAACAGGTCTCTATACACAGACCTATAGATATTTCTGTATGTAATCATCTGCATCTGCATGACCCTAAACATGGCTTCTTTTTTTTTTTTTTTAAACATGGCTTCTTATTGATGTCTTCAATTCCACTGCATTACACATGGATCATTCAAGGCTCTTCACCTTGCTTAGCTGTAAATTCCTACTCCAACAGTGAGAAACCTGGCTGTTACCATCCACCATCCATTTACCTAATTGTTCAATTCCAGTACACATGTATAATAGTGTCAGACTTGTTAACACGTACTCCTATGGAAAACAACTTAATAACTAGGATATACTACTTATGTGCAGTTCATTTTGCCATAAGTTTTACAAATTCCATGCATTTCCAGTTACTTAGGCACGTGCAAATACCCTAACCCTTTCAGTGAGTTCTTTTTTCCCCATATATTTGTAATAAACTAGATCTTCCTTTCATAGCTTCATTTCTCTTTGGGATTCCATTACTTCCTAAATTATTATTATTATTTTATTTTTTGCGGTTCGCAGGCCTCTCACTGTTGTGGCCTCTCCCATTGCGGAGCACAGGCTCCGGACGCGCAGGCTCAGCGGCCATGGCTCACGGGCCCAGCCGCTCCGTGGCATTTGGGATCTTCCCGGACCAGGGCACGAACCCGTGTCCCCTGCATCGGCAGGTGGACTCTCAACCACTGCGCCACCAGGGAAGCCTCCCTAAATTATTTTTTATTTGCATACATTAAGGTTCACTTTTTGTGCTGTAAAGTTCTTTTCATTTTGATGCATAATGTCATGTGTCAATGATAGTATCATTCAGAATAGTTTTACCACCACCAATAAGCACATTTTAATAACATTATCTTGTTTTTGGTTGCACGAAATCATTCTATAACCATATTTATGTACTTCGTCTAAGGTTCTGTGAGCCTGGAAGAAAGAAATCTTGGCAATAATTTAAAAAAACCAAATAGAAAGAACTCCTATACACATCCAAAATACAATTGCTTCAACATTAGTGGTCTGAATTCACAAAATAAATAATTTTTACTTCGAAAGTTGTGTTTCCATCTCTTCGTGTAAAACTTCCTCATTTTTCTTTGTAAATTGTGAACTCCAGGGAGCATTTTTTTGACCACCCTCATATCCAACATGCCCAGAAGGCCAGAAAACCAAAATGGAAACAAATGTACATCGTGTACAAGTTCAAGTTGTTTCTTTACCTTGTAAAAACATACCCAGGTTGGTGCAATACAAATATTGTACAGTGCTCAGCAATTTTTTTCTAATTTTGGAAACAATGGACTAAATATATCTACTGCAACTTTTTTTTTTTAAATAATAATAGATCTCAACAAATGGAGAAGTGGAGATGTCACAGTGAGACCCAGTCGCTGGTTTATGCTTTACTTATATTAATTGATTTAATAGTCATAATAATTGACTTAATATTCCTAACAACCATATGATGTGGGTGCTACTTCTATTCTCATCTTATAGATAGGGAAACTGAGGAGCAGAGGTTAAGTAAATTGCTCAAAGTCACGCTGATATTTGTTTACTCAAGTAAGCAATGGACATGACTACTAGAAACTCAAGTGATTCTCTTATCCTTTCACCAGAGAAATAGTACCCTGGAATTATTTTCTGGAGTAAGAAATGTCTCAGCTTTTGTCTCAAGTAAGACTGTAATGATATAAGAGAATATTTGGGGCAAACAGCATGGCTCCATTGGAATATTGACAGTGTCCTTTGTTTGCCAGATGTGGTTATGGTCTGGAGAAGATTGCACAACATCTGTCGGACAAAACTTTATTTGAGAGAGTGGAACCGGAGAATGGATATATACTAATAACCAGATATCCGGCTTCCCAGAGAATTATACTTCATTGCACAGGAAAGACAAGCAGCTGGCTTTTGCATTGTGCAATGTGGTTATACTGCACTCCAAAACAACCACAAAGACCACAGCATTAGATTATGACAGCTCTTGAAATTTAACTGTCTCTACTAATAAACATCAATTTTTAACAACCAAGTGTTTTTTTTAAAATGTGCTTGTAATAAACAAGTGTGAACATTAATGTATGTGCTGTGGATCAGTGTAAGCTTAATAGTGTATATATAATCCAACCACCAAGCAAGGGGTGTTCCTAAGATTCATTCTGCAAAATGAGTGAAATTTAAATATGAAGAAGAGTATTAGAGAAAGGAGAGTTGCAGTATATGTGGTAAAAACAGTAGAAACCAATGTAAAAGTAGAAGTTCCAACCAGGTAATGATGTTCAGAGAAATCCAGAAATGAGAAGACTCTTAAAATAGTCCTAAAATGCCTTTCTTAAACTTGGCTAGTCACATTGGTGGCTTGGATTTTTATCAAGTATGAATTACGTCAACATACTTTTCTTCCTCTAATTTTATTTTTATCTTTATCATTTTCTTCTACCCTCCCATTGTAAGGGAAGAAATGTATAGAATAATACCATCACCTGAGAAGGTTCCCTCCTGTCCCCTCCTAGTCAATTGCCAAAAAAAAAAAACAAAAAACTGTACATTGAGTTCTTATGCCTCTGGGTCTGCTCCTATGGGCCTTTCTTAGACATCTCCTTCTGCTAGATGAATTCCTAACCATCTTTTAGGGGTCTATCCCCAATATCATCTTTTCTATAAATAGTATTTCCCCTTTCCTAGCTTTGGGAAGGAGTCCTTCCTTTTTTGTGTGCTCATAAAATTTTGTTACCATTAGCATTTTCACCTGGGAAACTGCTAGAAATGCAAATTTGCAGACCTCCAATAAGACCTACTGAATCAGAAACTGTGGGGATGGGACCCAACAATGTATGTTTTTTTAACAAGTTGTTTGTGATCCACACTCAGCTTTAGGAACCACTACTTTAGAGCTCTGTGACTTTGCAAAAGTAGTTTAGTTTCTCTAAGCCTCTATTTCATTATCTGTATAAATGGGAATATCATCACCTCTTCATAGTTATAGATATGAGATACTATATTAGGTAAAGAGTAGATGGAAAAAATATTATTATGTTATTTATTATTAGTTTGTCGTTGAGATTTTTAGGCTGTTTGCCAAAACATGTAGTTCAAGAATCCTTGATTAAAAAAAAAAAAGAGTCCTTGATAATGGGTGAGTGATTTTGTAATGTTTTCTAAATACACAAAGTATCACACCATAAAAGGAAATGAATGATAAATTGAACTTCTGTATAGCAGAAACTCCATAAATAAATCCAATAGGCAAAAAAATTAACATGCTACCGGTCATATTTCATTAGAGTAAGTTTTGTGTCCCTTGGAGTAAAAGTCTGTGTGTCTCTTAGAAAAAAGTTAGTGTCCGTTAAAGGACCAGTGCTTAGTGTAGAACCTAGTGCATGGTAGATAATCTATAAATATCTTTTGAACAAATAGATAAAAAATAGTAACACATGAATTATTTGCTGTTTCTGAGCTGGATTCTATTTATCACAGAGTCTTAAAAATTATTTAGTGCCTTTTGAAAATTCATGAAAAAGCACCATTTCTTTGGTAGTTGCTACCATTTCCACCTCTATGCTTAAATGCCAAAACGTGTCCCATATCCTATCCTTTTTCTATTCCAACTCCCTCATGACGCTTTGGGATTTCCTAAAGGGAGCCATAGGAGTTTGCTCTAATTTGACCACCTTTAAGGTAGCTGACATAAGGCAGTGCCCAAATGGAGGTGATAAGTTGAGATCTGAGATGCAGGTATCACTGCTCCTTTTCTTCCTGTTTTAACTTTCTAAATGTCTGATAACCACAGAATACTGGGAATATAATTCAACATTATGAATGTCTACCAGCTTGTGTTGTCTGCTTCTCCTTGTTTTGGCTAAACTAGTACTCCTAGTTAGATACTTGTGTATTACTGTTTCAGCTAAAATGATAATAGACAATTGAAAGCTATATGAGGAGAGTACTTATTATCTGGTTTTTCTAACAAGGAGGGTTATCTAGGGCCTTCAATTTGTGTTGGGAATTTGGGGATGGGGTCCTTTCCTTGAGCTTTAGAGTCCTGTTTGCAAAAAGCTTCTGTTACATTTTTGGTTTTTTTTCCCTCTGGCGACCGATTATCGTTATAAAGACAAAGACTGTAACATAAGAGGATAGGGAAGAGAAGATTAACCCTAACTAGGGAGATTGAGATAAACTTTTCAGAGGAGGAGTTTTTTGTTGTTGTTGTTGATTCCTAAGTATAGGTAGCTCTTCAACCAACAGAGATAAGAGGAAACTAAAACTGAGCAGAGGAAAGTGTGAGGAAAGTCATGGAGATAGGAGAGAGCGAGGTGTGCTAAGGAATGGTGAATAACGTAGTGGTAGGAACGAGACAGGTGTGCTAGGTGATCAGGTTGGAAAATGGGCTCTGTCAGATTGAAGAAGGCCTTCCTTACACATTTACAAACTTGAGCTCCATATGCAGTAAGGAGTCACCAAAGAACCGACCATAGGAGTCCTGAAAGTCAAAGAAAGGAGCTTTTGTTTCTAACAGTTTTTCGACATCAGTTCATGCTAAACTTTTTAAATTTTTATTATTTTTTCATCTTTATTGGAGTTTAATTGCTTTACACTGTTGTGTTAGTTCCTGCTGTACAACAACGTGAATCAGCTATATGTATACACATATCCCCATATCTCCTCCCTCTTGCGTCTCCCTCCCTCTCACCCTCCCTCTCCCACCCCTCTAGGCGGTCACAAAGCACCGAGCTGATCTCCCTGTGCTATGCAGCTGCTTCCCACTAGCCATCCCGTTTTACATTTGGTAGTGTATATATGTCAAGGCTGTTCTCTCATTTCGCAGATGTAGAGAATGGACTTGAGGACACAGTGGAGGAAGGGGAAGCTGGGATGAAGTGAGAGAGTGGCATGCTAAACTTCTGTTCTTATGTGTCTGAGATAGCCTGTTGTAGCCTTGAATGAACTCTTTTAACATGAAGTGGTTTGGATGGGTTTCTGCTCCTTGCCAAAACAAACAAACAAACAAAATTATTTCACTTAGGATACTGTGATGATTAATTTTATGTATCAGCTATGTTGGCCTGAGGGATACCTAGATATCTGGTAGAACATTATTTCTGGGTGTGTCTGTGAGGGTGTTTAGGGAAGAGATTAGCATCTGAATCAGCAGACTGAGTAAAGAAAACCTACCCTCACCAGTGGGGTGGGCATCATTCAACTCATTCAGTGACCTCAATAGAACAAAACAGGAGAGGAAGGGCAAATTCTCTCTCTTCTTGAGCTGGAGCATCCGTCTTCTCTTATTCTGCAATATTGGAGCTCCAGGTTCTCGGGCCTTCAGACTTGGACCAGGACTTACATTATGAGCTCGGCAGATCATGGGCCATCTTAGCCTCCGTAATGGCATGAGCCAATTCCTATAATAGATCTCCTCTTTACATATATCTGTATATATCCTGTCAGTTCTGTTTCTCTGGAGAATCCCGCCTGATATGCGTATGAGATGGTCCGTTTTCCTGTAACAGCTCATATTCTCTAGTTTCCTTACTGTTAAAAGCATATTGATCAAGCACACTGACTCTGGAGTCAGAATGCCAGTGTTCAAATCCTGACCTACTACTTACCTTGAATAAGTCACTTAGCTTCTCTGTGCCTCAGTTTCCTCATTTGTAGATGAAGTTTTAATAATTCTTCCCTCCTAGGGTTGTTGTGAAACTTTTAAAATGTATTGTATATTAAGATATTAGAAAAATGCCCAGTACATAGAACCTTTTGATAAATGTTAGCTATTACAATTTAAGGCTACCGAAAGAAACCTTTATTTCAAGAGAAATTATTCTGGAAAAATATTTGTAAAATAAGAGATTGTTCTCTTTTCCTTTTAACTTGTAGTGAATCAGATGACTATTATATTTTGGACTAAGGCAATGTGGTAAAAGACATTCCCATGATAGAAAGAAAAGGATGGTGTGCTGGGCATAAGAAGCAAGGGGGTTGAGAGATGTGAGTGTGAACGAGAGTGTTTCAGAGACAACTTTTTTTCCCAAGGAGGAAACAAGCCCCATGTGAAGTGTTTTGAAATGTGCAGATGTTAGATCATGTTTTTATTATGTAATCATACTGTCTTGAAGCTAGAATAAATTGGTTTAGTTGCTTATCTGTTTGTAAAAGAATCTAAACAATATCACCTCTGAACTACGTTCTGGTGTGTCCAAAGAACGTCAGTCTGTGAAAATTCTAAGACTGGTTCTATGGTATGTGACATTTGGAAAATGAGGGAAAGACCTTCAGGATTTACCAACTGACCTTCCAAAAGTACCTCCTGACCACTTTGCATCTTAAAACTGTTCGAAGATTCCTTTCTTTTTGGCGTAACCCATGCAGCATTCTATGCTGCTTCAACTGTCAGTCTTTCCTTCTCATTGTAAAAGAAAGAGCAATTGGTTTAGGTGCCTTGCAAATAAAAAAATAATTCAATTGGTACGTTTTGGCTTAGTTTTTATATGGATTCTTCAGTTCTAGTTTTTCAGTCCTTTCACATATTTGCCAAATTACCTTGGAAATTCATCCCCACCCCCACCCCATTAATGCAACCACGATTTCTGGTATTTTTTTTATCATAGCAGTGATTTTTGACAGCCGTGGGTCATAGCGTTCTGAGACATCCTGGACCAATTAATAATGTCTGAGTTTGATTTTAGCCATCTTCGCGTGTGTACGGAGACTACTTTTTCTGTCTTTAGTAAGCCATTTTCCTTGACTGCTAAAAGGTTGCTTTGTTTTTGCTTTATTACTATTATTACTTTGTTGTTTTTGTTGTTGTTGAAAGGTCACTCACAGGTGGTTAATACAAAAATATGAGATGATACGCAACAAAGGAAGCAAAGATCTAATTCATCTAATATATTCCCACTCACGGTGGATAGAAAAGCACATGGTATAACCCTGATATTTATGGAGTGGTCATGTAAACTAAATGTTAACAAAATCTATAAAACAAGATACCTGTACTCATAGATGAGTTGCTCCAGAAGATAATTTAAAACAAAATCTTTGTGTTTTTCATTTATTATGAAGTAATTTGTACCATTTCCACAGATAATTTTAGTTGTTTTCACATGGTTACATGCCTATCGGATTTGAATGAAATCACAGAGGAAAGAGAATATAGTTGAGTTATTGTAAGCTTTTCAAGTAGTTTATTGCCAATATTAAAATTTTTGGAGATAGCATTCCAAAGAACACCAGCAGAATCTGTTCACTTTAAATATGTATCTTCTATGGGACTCTTTGTTATTGTGAATCCTGCCTTATCTTTATACCCCTCTCAGTGTCTGCCACACTGTATATTCTCAGTATATGTAAAATAATTCTGCTTTTAAAGTATAGATCTGGGTTAAAGATAAGGAATTAAGTCAGCAGTTTGAAAAATTCCTCTCTATATCTCTCTGCATTTTATCTGCTAGAGTGAATACAACAGATAATCATGAAGCAAAAAATTGTAAGATAGAAAATAAAGCCAGTGAGTGGACAGAGATAAGATGTGCTTTACATGCGAAAAATGCTGGGTTGTTTTTTATTTTCTTTAACATGTTTAGATGTAAAATTTTATAATTTGCTTTCTTTGAGAAGTCGTGTGTCAATCAGATATATTCAGAAAGAACATATTATTTGATTTGAGAACTGGGTGACCTAAATAAAATAATAACAACTCATAGTTCATCTTTTCAGAAAAATTATTTAACTATTTCCATATTAATTGCAGCGTCAGTAAATTCCATATATATATATATACACACATATATATATATACACAAATGTAATATTTGACTACATAGCTACATTATAGCTTTATTTCAGCTTACTTTTACTTTCAGAATGGATTTAACCCAATTATCTATGCCTTAATTTTCTATAACACAGTATTAATAATCCCTCTTCATAAAATGATCCTAAGCCCGTACAATATTGAAAAACAGTTTTTGGGTTGTGGAAAAACTTTCAATTAACACAGCTACAGTGTAAAATTTATCTTATTGCCTTCTAATTCATTGGATATAAAGGAATAGGGATGATACATATAACAGCCCCTGATAAAGTACTTCGCTTAACTGACCCCTGTTCTTCAGATGTTTTAGATAAGCATTCATTCAGTATACAGACCTGGTCTCTTAATAAATATTTTAAGTCAATTTTATAGGGGTATAATTTATATTCAATAAAATATCTCTATATTAAGTGTACAGTTTGATAAGTTTGACACATGTGTACCATAATCAAGGCACAGAAAATTTCCATCATCATCAAAAGTTCCTTAGGGCTTCTACATCAGTAATACCCCAGTCCCCTCCTGGCCTAGACAACCACTGAGACGCTTCCTTCCTGTCACTATAGATTAGGTTTGCCTTTTCTAGACTTTTATATAAATGGAATGATAAAGTATGTATTCTTTTGGGTTTAGCTACTTTCACTTAGCGCATTGATTTTGAGTGTCATTCATGTTGTGCATATCAGTAGATTGCTCCTCCTCATTGCTGAGTAGTATTCCATTGTATGGGGGACCTGACAAGACCAAGAGAATGATATAGCAAGAACCTGGATGTCTTGTCATATTTTTCACAGCTAAAGCTATCAGAATATGAAAGGATTTTTGAATGAGGGAGAACAGTTTGTGTGTGTGCAGAACCCTGAGAATAGCATGGACAGACCTAGGGAGACCCAGGCTGCCACTGACACCCTCACAGAGGGCCTGTGACTGTTGGATTTTACCACACTTTCTGAATCCATTCACCATTCACAAGTTCGTAGACACTTGTATTATTTCCAGGTTTTGTCTATTATGAACTCAACTGAACCTTCATGTGCAGTGTCTTTGTGTGGCTATATGTTTACATTGCTCTTGGGGAAATATGTAAGGATGCAGTTGATGGATTGTGTGGTAAGTGCATGCTTTACTTTTTAAGACATTGCAAAACTGTTTTCCAAAGAATTTGTGTCATTTTACAATCCTGCCGGCAATTTATGCAAGTTCCAGTTGCTCCACATTCTCATCAACATTTGCTATTATCAATCTTCTAAATTTTAGTCTTATTGTACTTTTCAATTGGCATTTCCCTTATGAGCATGATGATGGTATCTTTTATATGCCTGTTTGTCATTTGTATGTAGTCATTTGTGAAGTTTCTGTTCCAATCCTTTGCCCATTTTTCATTTGTTGCTTAATTTTTTTTTAACATCTTTATTGGAGTATAATTGCTTTACAATGGTGTGTTAGTTTCTGCTTTATAACAAAGTGAATCAGTTATACATATACATATGTTCCGTATCTCTTCCCTCTTGTGTCTCCCTCCCTCCCACCCTCCCTCAAAGATGAAGTAAATTGATACTTTGGCATCATTCACATTTGTCTTCTCTCTCTCTCCGATATATATACATATGTATGTGTATGTATACACACACACACACACCTTACACATATTTATGTATATTATGTATTTTTGGACAGGAAGTCATTCATGAGAGTACTGATGTTGGACTCAGGATACATATATTCTGACTCTAAACTGGTAACATATTGTATGCACAATATATTATAGCTCCTTCCATTTTTTTCTTGATTTCTAGAACTTTCTTCAAGCCCAAAATAACCTTGACCTTTCTCACTACAGATGGTTGTACTTAGGGACACTGGCAGTGAACTTGGGGATACTGGTTTCAAATGTCACCTCTGTAGAGGAAAGGAGGAAGTTTCCAAAAGAAGAATGAGGGGCCTACAGTCTTTTAAAACTTGAACAATTGACATATCATGGCAAATCCTTCCAGATGTTTTTAATTTCTAAAAATACATGGGTTGGTACCACAAAGATATTTATTTATTTACATATTTATTGGAGTATAATTGCTTTACAATCATGTGTTAGTTTCTGCTTTATAACAAAGTGAATTAGTTATACATATACATATGTTCCCATATCTCTTCCCTCTTGCGTCTCCCTCCCTCCCTTCCACCTCCCTAGCCCACCCCTCTAGGTGGTCACAAAGCACCAAGCTGATCTCCCTGTGCTATGCAGCTGCTTCCCACTAGCTATCTATTTTACGTTTGGTAGTGTATATATGTCCATGCCACCCTCTCACTTTGTCACAGCTTACCCTTCCCCCTTCCCATATCCTCAAGTCCATTCTCTAGTAGGTCTGTGTCTTTATTCCTGTCTTACCCCTACGTTCTTCATGACATTTTTTTTCTTAAATTCCATATATATGTGTTAGCATATGGTATTTGTCTTTCTCTTTCTGACTTACTTCACTCTGTATGACAGACTCTAGGTCCACCACCTCAATTTCATTTCTTTTTATGGCTGAGTAATATTCCATTGTATATATGTGCCACCTCTTCTTTATCCATTCATCCAATGATGGATGCTTAGGTTGTTTCCATCTCCTGGCTATTGTAAATACTATTGTAAATAGAGCTGCAAGGAACATTTTGGTACATGACTCTTTTTGAATTATGGTTTTCTCAGGGTATATGCCCAGTAGTGGGATTGCTGGGTCATATGGTAGTTCTATTTGTAGTTTTTTTTTTTTTTTTTTTTTGCGGTACGCGGGCCCCTCACTGTTGTGGCCTCTCCCGTTGTGGAGCACAGGCTCCGGATGCGCAGGCTCAGCGGCCGTGGCTCACGGGCTCAGCCGCTCCACAGCATGTGGGATCTTCCCGGACCGGGGCACGAACCCATGTCCCCTGCATCGGCAGGTGGACTCTCAACCACTGCGCCACCAGGGAAGCCCTATTTGTAGTTTTTTAAGGAACCTCTATACTGTTCTCCATAGTGGCTGTACCAATTCAAATTCCCACCAGCAGTTCAAGAGTGTTCCCTTTTCTCCACACCCTCTCCAGCATTTATTGTTTCTAGATTTTTTTTTCTTTTTTTTTGCAGTACGTGGGCCTCTCACTGTTGTGGCCTCTCCCGTTGTGGAGCACAGGCTCCAGACGCGCAGGCTCAGCGGCCATGGCTCACGGGCCCAGCCGCTCTGAGGCATGTGGGATCTTCTGGACCGGGGCACGAACCCATATCCCCTGCATCGGCAGGCGGACTCTCAACCACTGTGCCACCAGGGAAGCCCTATTGTTTCTAGATTTTTTGATGATGGCCATTCTGGCTGGTGTGAGATGATATCTCATTGTAGTTTTGATTTACATTTCTCTAATGACTAATGATGTTGAGCATTCTTTCATGTGTTTGTTGGCAGTCTGTATATATTCTCTGGAGAAATGTCTATTTAGGTCTTCTGCCCATTTTTGGATTGGGTTGTTTGTTTTTTTTGTTACTGAGCTGCTTGTAAATTTTGGAGATTAATCCTTTGTCAGTTGCTTCATTTGCAAATATTTTCTCCCATTCTGAGGATTGTCTTTTGGTCTTGTTTATGGTTTCCTTTGCTGTGCAAAAGCTTTGCAGTTTCATTAGGTCCCATTTGTTTATTTTTGTTTTTATTTCCATTTCTCTAGGAGGTGGTCAAAAAGGATCTTGCTGTGATTTATGTCATAGAGTGTTCTGCCTGCGTTTTCCTCTGAGAGTTTGATAGTTTCTGGCCTTACATTTAGGTCTTTAATCCATTTTGAGCTTATTTTTGTGTATGATGTTAGGGAGTGATCTAATCTCATACTTTTACATGTGCCTGTCTAGTTTTCCCAGCACCACTTACTGAAGAGGCTGTCCTTTCTCCACTGTACGTTCCTGCCTCCTTTATCAAAGATTAGGTGACCATATGTGCGTGGGTTCATCTCTGGGCTTTCTATCCTGTTCCATTGATCTATGTTTCTGTTTTTGTGCCAGTACCATACTGTCTTGATTACTGTAGCTTTGTAGTATAGTCTGAAGTCAGGGAGCCTGATTCCTCCAACTCCGTTTTTCCTTCTCAGGATTGCTTTGGCTATTCGGGGTCTTTTGTGTTTCCATACAAATTGTGAAATTTTTTGTTCTAGTTCTGTGAAAAATGCCAGTGGTAGTTTGATAGGGATTGCATTGAATCTGTAGATTGCTTTGGGTAGTATAGTCATTTTCACAATGTTGATTCTTCCAATCCAAAAACATGGTATATCTCTCCATCTATTTGTAACATCTTTAATTTCTTTCATCAGTGTCTTATAATTTTCTGCATACAGGTCTTTTGTCTCCTTATGTAGATTTATTCCTCGATATTTTATTCTTTTTGTTGCAATGGTAAATGGGAGTGTTTTCTTGATTTCACTTTCAGATTTTTCATCATTATTGTATAGGAATGCCAGAGATTTCTGGGCATTAATTTTGTATCCTGCTACTTTACCAAATTCATTGCTTAGCTCTAGTAGTTTTCTGGTAGCATCTTTAGGATTCTCTATGTATAGTATCATGTCATCTGCAAACAGTGACAGCTTTTCTTCTTTTCCGATTTGGATTCCTTTTATTTCCTTTTCTTCTCTGATTGCTGTGGCTAAAACTTCCAAAGCTATGTTGATTAAGAGTGGTTAGAGTGGGCAACCTTGTCTTGTTCCTGATCTTAGTGGAAATGCTTTCAGTTTTTCACCATTGAGGACGATGTTGGCTGTGGGTTTGTCATATATGGCCTTTATTATGTTGAGGAAAGTTCCCTCTATGCCTAGTTTCTGCAGGGTTTTTATCATAAATGGGTGTTGAATTTTGTCGAAAGCTTTCTCTGCATCTATTGAGATGACCATATGGTTTTTCTCCTTCGATTTGTTAATATGGGGCATCACATTGATTTGCATATATTGAAGAATCCTTGCATTCCTGGAATAAACCCCACTTGATCATGGTGTATGATCCTTTTAATGTGCTGTTGGATTCTGTTTGTTGCTTAATTTTTTATTGAGTTTTACAAGTTGTTTACATATTCTGGTTAGAAGTTCTATATCAGATATATGCATTGCAAATATTTTTTCCTACTTTGTGACTTTAATTTTCTTATTTGTTTCTTTGGAAGAGCAGAATTTTAAAATTGCTGTTGCTCCAATTTATCATTTTTTTACTTTCTGATTGGTATTTTATGTTGACCCATTTCTGGAAATTTTGCCTACCTTGAACATTTTCCTCTTCTTTTCTTCTAAAAGTTTTGTAGTTGTAGATTTCATTTTTAGGTCAATAATATGTTTCAAGGTACTTTTGTTTATGATGTGAGAGAAATTCTGAGCTTTATTTTTTGCACATTGATATCAAGTTCTAGCAGTCATAAAATCTATTCTTTGCCCCATTGAATTACTTTGTCACTTTTGTATCAAATCAATTGACCTTCCAAGAATGTGTCTACTTCTGGATTCTCTAGTCTGTTTCATTGATAGGTCTATGAATATTGCATTGTCTTATTACTGTGCTCTCATAATAAGTTTCAAAAGCTTGTAGTAGTACTAGTCCTGCAACTTTTTTTCAGAATTGTCCTTTGGATTTCCATATACATTTTAGAATCAGTTTATCAATTTCTCTGAAAAGTCTGATAGGATTTTGCTTGGAATTGCATTGAATCTATAGATCAATTAGAAAAGATTTTCCATCTTAAAAATAATAGTTCTTTCAATCCATATTTTAAAAAATCTTTAAATTCTATTATCAGTACTAGGTAGCTTTTAATTGACAGGTCTTGCACCTATTTTGTTAAATTTAATTTATTTAATTATTTTCTGAAAAATAGAATTTAGAAAATTTTATTTTATAATTGATTGTTGATAAATAGCAGAAATCCAGTTGTTTTTTAAATATCGACCATGTATCTTGCTATCTTTCTAAACTCACTTATTAGCTCTAATAGTATTTTGTAGATTCTGTAAGATTTTCTACATAGTTAATCATGTTGTCTGAGAGTAAAGACTGCTTTACTTTTTTCTCTCCAATTGGCATGCATTTGAAGATTCAGTTTCACTATTTTCTAGCTTGAAGAGTTGCTGACAAAAATTCTTTGATCATTGTTATCTTTGTTTGTATGAATTGTATCTCTTTTTGTCCTAGCTGCTTTAATTTTTTTTTTCCTTGTAAATGGTTTCTGGTAGTACGATTATGATACATCCTATTTGGGTTTCCTTTATGTTTATCCTTTTAGGGGTTTTTTGAGTGTCTTGAATCTTTAGGTTTATAGTTTCATTAAATTTGGAACATTTTGACCATGTATATTTCTTTGTTCAACCAGTCAGTGTGTCTCTGTTCAATTTTTTATTTTTATTTTTTGCTTCTGTTTTGGTTGTTTTTGTTGCTATGACCTCAAGTTCACTGAAATTTTCTTCTGCATTGTCTAATCTGCTTTTAACCTCATCCAGTGAAACTGTCATTTCAGATTGTATTTTTCATCTGTTAAATTTCCATTTTATTTGTTTTTATATATCTTTTGTTTCTCTTATCACTATGTTTTCCTTTAATCCTTGACCATGGAGAGCATATTTTTGATAGCTTTGTTTTTAAAGTTCTCTGTAATTTTTGAGTCTGTTTTTATTGACTGAAATTTCTCCTGGCTTACAGGTCACATTTGCCTGCTTCTTAGCATACTTAGACACTGGACATTATTAATGTTGCATTATTAAGGGTCCAGATCTTCTTAATCTTTCTTTGAAGAGTGTTGGGCTTTGCTCTGGCAAGCAATTAAGTGACTTATAAATTAACTTGATCATTTCAGTATCTCAGTCCTGTGCTATCCTCTAATGAGAACAAGGGTTTTTTTTCCTTTCATGTATTTTGTTCAGTTTTATAGCTTGTTTATAGCTGGAGGGTAAGTCAGGGGACTGTTTATCCATCACAGCCAGTTGCAAATATCTTACTGGGTAGATTTTCCTAGAAAAACATTCAACATATTTTGGTCTTTTTCCTTTTAAATAGACTCCATGTTGGTTATTATTCTCTTATAAAATAGTTTTTCCATAAACTAGATTTAAATTAGATTATATAAATTAGATTTGTTCTTTAGAGTGAGGGTAATAGTTGAGATTTCACCTTTTCCAGTTATGATCACACTTCAACTTTGCATCTCTAAATTACATGAATTGGAATTTTGAGTGTTCTAGATCCCTCAGTTACTCACTTGTCACTTTGGTTACTTCTTTAGGTAGACGGTTTTGTCATTTAAAAATATTTTATCAGTTTAGTTTTCAGAAGGTGATAGTGTTTCCCTTTTCCCCCAAGTTCTTTTCAGAGCAGGGGAAATGGTGACTTCTCAACTGCTTTCAAGTATAGTTTGTCTGAATGTATTTACTTCAGAGCTTCTTAAGCCATGGTAAAACCTCCTTTGAGAAAAGTTGTGGAATGTTTATGAGTGCTGCCTAGAAATTATTTTCAGTACATGAGAAGAGGTTATCTTGCATAAGTGTCTTTGGTTTTGGGTTTTTATTTTCAGCATTTCTGGAAGCAGAAAATTTTAAGTCAAGATTGTCAGGAAGTTCTTATTGGTACCCCACTGTATGTAGGGTAAATACCATTTTAGGATGCATTGCATTTTCCCCTTTGCCATATTTTCCAGGAAAGCATCTGACACTCATTGATGAGTGACTTAGACCAGGAATAAGGTCCTTGTTTTCTCTGCCAGGAGTGCCTAGTGGGTCTCAGAAGATCAGGAAGAAGGGCCATGTGTGTTGATTCATCTTATCTGTAAAAAGGTGGATTTTGCAGAACAAAGACCTCATTGTCGACTGAGATGTCCTCGTTTATTATAACAAACCACTAGGAATTTGAGGTTAAAATAACTTTGATTTTCACTGGATAGGCTCACCCTTACTCAATATTTGGTGGTACTGGAGATGAAGGTAACACTTACCATACTTGATCCATTTAAAAAAAATATATGTTAAGATTGTATCAAATTTTAATTAGTTTTAAAAAGTCTAACTCCTTAGATTTTCTCAAACTCCATTATATATTTCTTAGATCCCTGTGGCCAGAACTGCAATACATCAGTCTAGATTTATATTCACCATGATTTTGCACAAAGGTAGAATGCTTTTTGTTACTTTTACAGTATCTGAGCTGATGATTTCCAACCATTTGTGAATTAGTTTGTCTGCAAAACTTTTGCTATAGATTATTTCAGGGAAATAAATGAAATTATTTACTGTATTTTTTCACAAGGAACATAGCTAAGAAATTAGATCCTATAATCATTTTAAGTAGAATGTAGCCATTTTCCCTGAAATTTATTACCTTGTTCACTCTCAGTGTCATCTGTGGCTGCTCAATGCATTCCTGTACTCACATGAGCTACTCAGTGGCTATTTCATTATCTAAAAGAGCTAAGTACCATGTGGAAATATAGAAATTATTAGTGACTTTTCTTTCTCCTTCTTTTTTGTTTATTATCTTTTAAAATTGTACCTAAGATTGTTAGAAGAAATTCACTACAATTCTCTATGCAAAGAAGTACATATATTATCCTATTCTTGTTTTCCTTCTAGTTATTTCACTAGGGCAAATAATTTTGTTTTCCAGTTCTATAGAGACAGAAATTTTCTGTATAGTTTTTGTTAGGATCGCATATAAATAAGAAAATCACTTCTAGTGACTTTATATTGTCCTACTACGTTTTTACTTTCTTAAACTCCGTAATATTTGTCACATACTTACAGTTTAATTGGAAATAGTTTCTGCAGAATGCCAATTGCCATTTCCCTATAAGGTTTTGCTTTCTTAAATGTTCAAAAGGCTTATTACTTCATTTCTATCCTACTGTGTTCCTTGGCATGGAAATGACTTGTCCTGCAGTTTTCAGGGTCACATCCTGAGTTATTTTTGTAAATGACAGATCACAAAGGCTATCTACTAGTCAACATCAGTACCACAGTTTTATGCTTGAGTTGTTTCAAAATTGGACATGCCTATGATCTTGGTATTTGACTGTATCTGATTTTATTAGTTAGGTCTACTATCATTTGCGTATTTACCACTGTTAAATTTAGAATCTTCTACCTTTGCCTTTTTAATGTAAGGGTCAGAAGTTTCGAGGAGGGTATATTGCTTAAGATGAAAAATTGGCCCAGACTAGATACCTCTAACTTTTTAAACTATAACATGTGGTGGGAAATATATTTTACATCACAACTCAGTACATAAACGCACACATGCATACAGAACTGAAGCATGGTTTCATTAAACTATACTTGCCCTTACTATACGTGACACACACTCAGACGTTCTCTCTTCTATTATTTTGTAAAAAAATGCTGGTCTCATGTAAATTGACTTCATGACTTACACAATGGTTGTTGCCAGCAGCTTAAGAAAATTTGCCTAGGCAATATTTAAAGTTATTTATAATTCTGAAGTGCTATGAGTCTGTGGTAAAAGATTTTTTTTTTTCCTTTTACTTGGGCCATTTTTGCTGTTGTAAAATCCACATAACATAAAATTTACCATTTTAGCTGTTAAAACACACAATTCAGTACCCACAATGTGAGTATCTCTATTGAACTTTTTTCAAGCAACCTCTTCCTGAAAATAGCTTCTAATTTTCTTTCATGATTTTGTCTTCCAGGCTTCTCCAAACTTTTCCACTTAAATTTAACTGCCCTTATCAGAGCTTGAAATTATTCCAAATAAGCTTATAAGTACATCTTGGAAAGAGAACAGAGTAGCACATAGGCCTCTGGATAAATTTGTGGCTAAATAAACAAGTAGGGACAAAAATATAAGACTGGACGTGGTGGGTCCACAGAGATTTTGAGGACAGTGCCATACTGTTCTCATAATGCAGCTGAAGAAGTGTGAAGAAATGTGTCTGAGGAAAGGAATGCTTCTTTAATTATAATTCATTCCCCATACATGAAAAGAATCAAGATACATTTTAGCATTTATGATGTATCTCTTCATAGAGAAAAATCAACCCCCTTTTCTTTATAATAGCTGCTTTTCACCAACCATATCTGATATTTGAATAGAATCTTCCCAGGAACAGAAGACACTTGTTAGAGCTTGTTGGTGGTCAAAACAAAGCCACATCCTGGTTTATGTGATGGCAAATGCTGGTGGATTAGGCCATCTAATGAGGTGATGGAAATGCACTGTTTTACATAATCCTTAGAGATATACCAAATTATATTTTTACTTATTGCTATGTGTAAATATTGTATTAAGTGCTAGACATGGTATATAAGTGCTTGATGGCTTTCATTTTCTTTTCATTTTGGCAAATATAGGCAAAAAAGTTTATTATTTTCCTTCCATCTGTAGGCTGCTTACTCCATTGTGCACTGTAAGTTCAGTATTTGGCTTCCATAGCTTTCACTTCATTGAAGTGTCACACTTCATTTTAACTTGAAAATTGATGTTTTGCTGTGTCTCAAAAGAAAGCAAAAAGCTTGAACAAAAGGGCAGTGATTTTTATTCTAATAATTCTGAGAAAGCCCATAGACATAGTAGCTCTTTTTGCTTTTGCCTTGCACCGTAGGTAATGCATGACAGACTGGTCTAAACAACTATCATCAAACCATTCCATTTCCATAATGTAATGTGACTATATGTGCTTAGAAACAAAAATAAAGAACTCTTTCCATTTGGAAGGACATTGACACTGCCCTTTAGTTTCTTCTGGATGCAAAGTGGTCCTTAGCTTGTCTCTTCTAGATAGATTCAAAGTTCCTGGCTTATGAAAGTGACATAATGTCATAAATTTAACTTGCCTTCCAGAAAATTACTTCTGAGATGATAGACTCATTTTTGCTGCCTGCAGAAATCATTAGATGAATAATTCCTATTTTGAACGTTATGTTTGTTACAGGCTCTTCTGGGAGGTCTAGACCATTTTTCATAAAACAAAAACAGGACCTTGAGAGTACTTGCTAGTTGATGACGTTCCCTGCTTTAGTCTTCTTCATCCATCCGGTAATTCTGTGCTGAGCATATCCCACTGTGATTTTCATGAAACCCCTTTTCAATTGACTATGCCAGAGTCTTTGGCTGATCTGGAAGATTTTGCAAGACTGACTTCATTAAAAAGTTTTTTCCTGATTATTAAAGCAATGCATATTTATTTTGAGTGTTGTTTTTTTTTAATAGAGAAACATAGAAAAAAAATCCAGGGGAAAATATCACTCATAATCCCTCTGCCCAGAAGGAATAGTACTAAACTTTTGACCTAGTTCCTTCTTAGTTTGACTTTCTGCTGGATTGGTCCACTGATCTACCACTGTTGGGAATTTTGGATATGCTAAGGAAGACTTCAGAAGTGTTGAGGAAATATCTTCCCTTATCAGAAGTCAGTCAATTTAGGCCTTAAAATACTACTTATCAAGTACATGGTATGTAGTATTGAATGATACTCCCATTCATTAACTAGAGAAAATGAGAGAAATAATGCACAGAGATGGGATAAGAGAGTGCTCAAAAGACCATTTTATTCTTGGCAACCACACAGGTTACATTAATGAGAGGGAAGTACTATGGGCAGAGAGAAATGTTTGAAGATGACTCTCTGTCTTAATGTTACTATTTTACATAACTGTGGGTGGCAAGGAAGAAGCAGGGAGGCACACAGTCTCCCTGGCTGGCTACTCTCATCTATTCCCATTGCTCTATCTCCTGTGTATACGTTGACTTAGCTCAGTAATTACAGCTCCAGTCTTTTACCCGGAGTTCTAGAGTTTTATATTCAGTAATACCAAAGCAAATATATTCTCTCTCCATTTTTGTCTCCTTCAAAGGAAAAAAAAGAACAAATACCAAACGTCTATTCATTTTGTTTCCTGTCAGTGAATCATATCACTACCTACCCTGTCATCCAAGCCAGAAATCTAGAAATTATCCTAGAATCTTTCTTCTCCTTCATATCCCCACATACAGGTTTGATATAGTATTTGCTCCTAATTGTTTCTTGATTAATTCATCTTCTTTACCATCACTACCCCCTTGTCTATAACCTATTCATTGCTGCGTGCCCAGTAGCCAGCACAGTACCCTGCTGCATTAGTCATTCAGGCAATGTTTTTAGACATGATTATTTTCTTGAATGTCATGACTTAGAATGTGAGCACATAGAAGTCTCTCATCTATTTTGATTTTACTTGAATGACGTAGGGAATCATGATACTTCCTTGAATCTGAGAGTGCCATTCAGGGAAGGTAATGTCACAGGGCTGGTTGGAAATTGGGAGAAAGTTGCTCAACTGGTTGAAGTAAGAGGATAAATGGATGGAAAGTTATGTAGTTTCAGGCAGAAGTCATTCAGTGATGCTTTGGAAATTTTGCACTCTCTCTCAGAAAAATATTTATTCTCTTCTGCCTCTAGCAGGGCAAACCAGATTACTTTATGTAAAACTCCAGTACTTATCGTGGGTACACTTCTCTGCTTCTATGTACTCGGAGACATTTTTAACACTAAAGGAAGATTGATGCTTATAGAAGTCCTTATTTCAAAAGGAAGTGACCGTCTATTCCTCTCTGCTCAGTGATACTTGTCTCCTGGATGCCTAAAAGCTTCATCAGATACTTGTCTGTACTTGGTACTATGCTCTGAAGACTAAGCAACCAGTAAAAGAGAGTGCTATCTTTGGAAATATATCTAGGTTTCACATTGATAGTGGCAGATGAGAAAGAAGGAAACGAACACTTACGATATGCCTACTTTATGTTAGCCATTTGCATATTTACCATCATATTTAATCCTCTCATGGTCCTGTTGAAATTAGTACTATGGTATACATTTTACAGATAAAGAAATCTCAGAGACATTAAATAGCTTTCCCAGCTGCCATACAAATGCAGATCAAGGACTTTTCTCACTATACCATGATAAAATAATAATGATGAACTCAACAACAATAACTATAATAACCATGGCAAGTAATATAGTGAGGTATATTATCTAGAAGCCAAGACGTTACTGTGCTGAATACTTTACATATATTATCTCATTTAATCATCTCACAATCTATGAGCTAGGTACTATTATTAACTCCATTTTACAGATGCAAAGATTGAAACTAAGAGTGCTTACACAAGGTCACCTAGTTATCAGCAGTATAACTGGGGTTCAGGTCCACACAATTTGACTCGGGGCCCCCATTCTTAAACACAGTGCTATTCTACTTCCTAGTAATACATCAAAATTCATGGCTACATAAATGGAATAAGTAAACAGGGTCCTCAGCATAGTGTTTTGCCTTTGGTAGTCAAGTAATACCTATTTTAATGACTGAACAGCTAAGTTAAATGACTGCATAATTGAAGCAAATACTAAGATACCCAAAGAACAAGCAAATGAAGTCCACAATTATTTAATTACTCAGTAAAGAATAAGAAGAAAATTCTAAGAACCATACAGAGACTTTTCCAAAAATAAATGTAATATAATATGTCAGATTAACTGAGCAACTTCCTTGGCTTTTATGAATCATTAAAATAAACTCAAGTAATAAAAACATTTCAGTGAACTAAAAACACATAACACTTTCTAGTCCAATGCCATGATTCAAGTGAGAGCCCAGAGTTTTAAGTAATTCTGGTGAATTTCTCCCTCCCTCCTTCCCCTTAACACTCACAGCTTTACGACCGTTATCTGTTGTAGGACCAGGTCTCCCTCACATGGTTCTGTACATCCCTTTTTCTAACCCTACGTCCTACTGCTATCCATCTTCTGAAACCTTTGCATCGTGCACATATCCTCATTTTCTTCTGTGAATGTTCTCTTTATCTTCTGCTATAACTAAAACCAAGTGTCCCCTTGATGACGTTGCTTCTTCTGTAGCCCTCTTACATCGTGACTGGTTTCCTTCTTATTATTGGGCCTAGAGATGGAAGAAGTACCATCCTTACTTCTTGTTGCTGCTTCCAGTCAATCCTCCCAACCTCGTATTAAAGAAACAAAAAAACATACATCTTTGTGTCTCATGTTATCAGATTCTACCTCCCCTATACCTGTTCGCAGTCATTTACACTCCCAGGTCCCTTCCTCTTATTCCTTAAAGATTTTACCGACACTCTCTTAACATTATTCTTGTTGAGAAAGTAATTTTTAAACCAAGCAAAGAACATCCCCTGACAACTGGAAGCTACTCTATGTTACTTTCTTATTGAATTATAATTAACATACAATTTTATATTAGTTTCGGCTGTACAACATAGTGATTCAGCATTTTTATGCATTATGAAGCGATCACCACAATAAGTCTAGTTACCATCTGCTGTGTTACTTTTTTGTTGGATAATAAACAGTCTCACAGAATATCAACCTCACCCTCTGAGACTATGATAAAAAGAGAGAAAATAAGACTACTTCATAACTTTGTTTAAAATACCAAGTATCTTTCTCTCTTAGCCAAAAGGAGTAGTTGCTACCTTTTCACCAGTTATAGCTTTAGCCTTGCTTTAGTTTGCCCTCCCTAGAAAGATTTATTGAGGTACTCAGTTACGGAATTATTCCCAGTTTCTGACACCATCCAGTATGGAGTGACACCAGCTTCCTTAGATCCTTTCTCAATCCCTCAACGAAAGTCCAAATACTATTATTGGTTTTTGCTGACACCCTTTTACTGAGATACTCCATGATTCCCCATGGTTTGTATTCTCTCTTGCTGCAATGAGTGAGACTCTGACTTGTTTAAATACAAGTATGTTCCTGGTGAACTTTGGAGGACATTGATGTTGTCAGAATTCTTGGTGATATCAGCATCACATTCCAACCTCTTGACTCCCCCCTCCGCCCCACTTCCTTAAAGTCTTTTCTTTCAATGACTTTTGTCTTGTACCTTACCACAGGCACCGTCTTATTGCCATGCTCTTCACCTTGTAATTACCAGTAGCTTTAATTGATTCATAACCTTGATTTCATTGATCTCACTCTCACATTGCTTCCTCCTATATTCCTAGTTCATTCCTTCTAGTAAACTGAGTTCAACAACTCTTCTATCACATGGAAATTTTCATTCAATTGATAATTTCAGCTTTTCATTATCCCTCACCTTGTCTTATCTTCACTTAAATTATTGTATGTCATTATACAAGTCAGATTCTGTGGGCAATCATTTCAATCAGTTCCTTGCATACACCTTCCATTCTTTTGCCCTGTCCTCCTTTGTCATGCTTAGTTGGCTAAACCACCACTCTGGTTAAATCTGTCTCTGTTTTCTATGCCTATGCCCGTCCTACTGAATTCTGCTAGAAAAAAACCCACAAAACTGTACACTAATTGGTATCACTTTAAATTCATGACCACTATTTGAAAGTGGGGTACCACCAAGCACTCCTACTATATTGTTTAAGTCATTCATTTTTCTCTCTTTTCTGGGTTATACTTCCTTCTCTTTCCTCAAACCCCCAAATCCTCTCCTTTATCCTTTCTCTCAGCTGATTACCTAACTTCTTATTTTACTAACAAAATTGGAGTAATTGAAAGGGAATTTCCACAAATTTCCATCACCATAAAAACTTACGTGCATGCATCATACCCACCCCGCAATCTCTCTGCTTTCCCTCCTGTTACCAAAAAGAACTCTCCGTGATCCCTGTGAAGGTCAGTTCATTTCCTTGTGCATCAGATTCCATCCTTTTTATCTACTCGAGGATATTAGATATTGTCTCTCACTCTCAAACAAATTATTTTTTACCTCTACTTGATATATCCTTTCAGAATGTAAATATGCTTTGAGTTCTCCCATCTTAAAAATGACTTTTTCTTGTCCTTACTTCCTATTAAAGTTAATGTGCCCATTTCCTCCTTTCCATTTGTGATGGTTAATTTTGTGTGTCAGTTTGTCTGGCAGTGGTATCCAGATATTTGGTCAAACATTATTCTTAATGTTTCTTTGAAGATATTTTAAAATGAGATTTACGTTTAAGTCTCTGGATTTGAGTAAAGCACACAAAATTGATTGTCTCTTAGAGCTTTCAGAAGGAATACAGACTTGTGATATGCTGTAGCAAAGGTGGCCCTGTAAGCTCTAGGCTAACAGGGTTCTTTATGCTCAAGGTCCTTGAAGATAAGGAAGGGATATTTTTTTCTGTTGCTGTTCATATAAAAACTTCAAAAGGATTTTGACTAACTCTGTTAGGTCTTGTGCCCACTTCTGGCATAATTACTGTCTAAATGAGATGTGATGTTCTGACAGGCCCACTGGGATATCATACCTACCCCACTGGTAGGGGAGGTAGGACAATGTGATTGGCATGTGTACGAGATGAGAGGGGAGTGGTTCCCAAAAGGAAAACTCTAGATAGGAAAAAACAAAAACTAAAATAGTTCACTGTTACCCTCAATCTTAACATACCACAAACTGACAGTGCAGTCTGATTCTTATTGCATTTTTGCCAGTACTTGAAATATCAAGGCATACTAAGAAGCAAAAATACCTCGGGGAAGTTCACAAGAATAGCTGTACGGCACACAAAAGGACTGGAAAAAATATTGCAGATTTTCTATAACATATTTAGCTCATGGCCTACAATTAGTTTTAGAATTTTCAAGCACTTTAAAATTTAAAAAATACAACAATAATAACAAAAATAATAATATTCTGATTGATGCCAGTGTCATGAGCCACAATATAAAGTTCAGCATCTGCAAGTTTAAAAACAAATGTGTCTGAACTATTGATTGAATCTTTATTTTAATTTAATTTTTTTTGCTGTGATTTTATTGTGCCTACAGTACTTTTTTTTTTTTTGCATCTTTATTGGTGAATAATTGCTTTGCAATGGTGTGTTAGTTTCTGCTTTATAACAAAGTGAATCAGTTATACATATACATCTGTTCCCATGTCTCTTCCCTCTTGCGTCTCCCTCCCGCCCACCCTCCCTATCCCACCCCTCTAGGTGGTCACAAAGCACCGAGCTGATCTCCCTGTGCTATGCGGCTGCTTCCCACTAGCTATCTGTTTTATGTTTGGTAGCGTATATATGTCCACGCCACTCTCTCACTTTGTCACAGCTTACCCTTCCCTCTCCCCATGTCCTCAAGTCCATTCTCTAGTAGGTCTGTGTCTTTATTCCTGTCTTACCCCTACGTTCTTCGTGACATTTTTTTTTTCTTAAACTCCAAATGTATGTGTTAGCATATGGTATTTGTTTTTCTCTTTCTGACTTACTTCAATCTGTATGACAGACTCTAGGTCCATCCACCTCATTACAAATAGCTGAATTTCATTTCTTTTTATGGCTAATATTCCATTGTATATATGTGCCACATCTTCTTTATCCATTCATCCGAGGATGGATACTTAGGTTGTTTCCATCTGCTGGCTATTGTTAATAGAGCTGCAATGAACATTTTGGTACATGACTCTTTTTGAATTATGGTTTTCTCAGGGTATATGCCCAGTAGTGGGATTGCTGGGTCATAAGGTAGTTCTATTTGTAGATTTTTAAGGAACCTCCATACGTTTCTGCATAGTGGCTGTACCAATTCACATTCCCACCAGCAGTGCAAGAGTGTTCCTTTTTCTCCACACCCTCTCCAGCATTTATTGTTTCTAGATTTTTTGATGATGGCCATTCTGACTGGTGTGAGATGATATCTCATTGTAGTTTTGATTTGCATTTCTCTAATGATTAATGATATTGAGCATTCTTTCATGTGTTTGTTGGCAATCTGTATATCTTCTTTGGAGAAATGTCTATTTAGGTCTTCTGCCCATTTTTGGATTGGGTTGTTTGTTTTTTTGTTATTGAGCTGCATGAGCTGCTTGTAAATTTTGGAGATTAATCGTTTGTCAGTTGCTTCATTTGCAAATATTTTCTCCCATTCTGAAGGTTGTCTTTTGGTCTTGTTTATGGTTTCCTTTGCTGTGCAAAAGCTTTGAAGTTTCATTAGGTCCCATTTGTTTATTTTTGTTTTTATTTCCATTTCTCTAGGAGGTGGGTCAAAAAGGATCTTGCTGTGATTTATGTCATAGAGTGTTCTGTCTCTGTTTTCCTCTAAGAGTTTGATAGTTTCTGGCCTTACATTTAGGTCTTTAATCCATTTTGAGTTTATTTTTGTGTATGGTGTTAGGGAGTGATCTAATCTCATACTTTTACTTGTACCAGTCCAGTTTTCCCAGCACCACTTACTGAAGAGGCTGTCCTTTCTCCACTGTACATTCCTGCCTCCTTTATCAAAGATTAGGTGACCATATGTGCGTGGGTTTATCTCTGGGCTTTCTATCCTGTTCCATTGATCTATGTTTCTGTTTTTGTGCCAGTACCATACTGTCTTGATTACTGTAGCTTTGTAGTATAGTCTGAAGTCAGGGAGCCTGATTCCTCCTGCTCCATTTTTCCTTCTCAAGATTGCTTTGGCTATTGGGGGTCTTTTGTGTTTCCATAGAAATTGTGAAATTTTTTGTTCTAGTTCTGTGAAAAATGCCAGTGGTAGTTTGATAGGGATTGCATTGAATCTGGAGATTGCTCTGGGTAGTAGAGTCATTTTCACAATGTTGATTCTTCCAATCCAGGAACATGGTATATCTCTCCATCTATTTGTATCATCTTTAATTTCTTTCATCAGTGTCTTATAGTTTTCTGCATACAGGTCTTTTGTCTCCTTAGGTAGGTTTATTCCTCGATATTTTATTCTTTTTGTTGCAATGGTAAATGGGAGTGTTTTCTTGATTTCACTTTCAGATTTTTCATCATTATTGTATAGGAATGCCAGAGATTTCTGTGCATTAATTTTGTATCCTGCAACTTTACCAAATTCGTTGATTAGCTCTAGTAGTTTTCTGGTAGCAAGCATCTTTAGGATTCTCTATGTATTATCATGTCATCTGCAAACAGTGACAGCTTTACTTCTTCTTTTCCGATTTGGATTCCATTTATTTCCTTTTCTTCGCTGATTGCTGTGGCTAAAACATCCAAAACTATGTTGAATAAGAGTGATGAGAGTGGGCAACCTTGTCTCGTTCCTGATCTTAGTGGAAATGCTTTCAGTTTTTCACCATTGAGGACGATGTTGGCTGTGGGTTTGTCATATATGGCCTTTATTATGTTGAGGAAAGGTCCCTCTCTGCCTACTTTCTGCTGGGTTTATATCATAAATGGGTGTTGAATTTTGTCAAAAGCTTTCTCTGCATCTGTTGAGATGATCATATGGTTTTTCTCCTTCAATTTGTTAATATGGTGTATCACATTGATTGATTTGTATATATTGAAGAATCCTTGCATTCCTGGAATAACCCCACTTGATCATGGTGTATGATCCTTTTAATGTGCTGTTGGATTCTGTTTGCTAGTATTTTGTTGAGGATTTTTGCGTCTATGTTCATCAGTGATATTGGCCTGTAGTTTTCTTTCTTTGTGACATCCTTGTCTGGCTTTGGTATCAGGGTGATGGTGGCCTCGCAGAATGAGTTTGGGAGTGTTCCTCCCTCTGCTATATTTTGGAAGAGTTTGAGAAGGATAGGTATTAGGTCTTCTCTAAATGTTTGATAGAATTCGCCTGTGAAGCCATCTGGTCCTGGGCTTTTGTTTGTTGGAAGATTTTTAATCACAGTTTCAATTTCAGTGCTTGTGATTGGTCTGTTCATATTTTCTTCCTGATTCAGTCTTGGCATGTTGTGCATTTCTGAGAATTTGTCCATTCCAGGTTGTCCATTTTATTGGCATAGAGTTGCTTGTAGTAACCTCTCATGATCTTTTTTTTTTTTTTTTTTTTTTTGTGGTACGCGGGCCTCTCACTGTTTTGGCCTCTCCCGTCGCGGAGCACAGGCTCCAGATGCGCAGGCTCAGCGGCCATGGCTCACGGGCCCAGCCGCTCCGCAGCATGTGGGATCTTCCCGGACCGGGGCATGAACCCGTGTCTCCTGCATCGGCAGGCAGACTCTCAACCATTGTGCCACCAGGGAAGCCCTCTCATGATCTTTTGTATTTCTGCAGTGTGAGTTGTTACTTCTCCTTTTTCATTTCTAATTCTATTGATTTGAGTCTTCTCCCTTTCTTTCTTGATGAGTCTGGCTAATGGTTTATCAATTTTGTTTATCTTCTCCAAGAACCAGCTTTTAGTTTTATTGATCTTTGCTATGGTTTCCTTCATTTCTTTTTCATTTATTTCTGATCTGATTTTTATGATTTCTTTCCTTCTTCTGACTTTGGGGTTTTTTGTTCTTCTTTCTCTAATTGCTTTAGGTGCAAGGTTAGGTTGTTTATTCGAGAATTTTCCTGTTTCTTAAGTTAGGATTTTATTGCTATAAACTTCCCTCTTAGAACTGCTTTTACTGCATCCCATAGGTTTTGGGTCGTCGTGTCTCCATTGTCATTTGTTTCTAGGTATTTTTTGATTTCCTCTTTGACTTCTTCAGTGATCACTTCGTTATTAAGTAGTGTAGTGTTTAGACTCCATGTGTTTGTATTTTTTACAGGTCTTTTCCTGTAATTGATATCTTGTCTCATAGCATTGTGGTTGGAAAAGATACTTGATATGATTTCAATTTTCTTAAATTTACCAAGGCTTGATTTGTGACCCGAGATATAATCTATCCTGGAGAATGTTCCATGAGCACTAGAGAAAAATGTGTATTCTGTTGTTTTGGGATGGAATGTCCTATAAATATCAATTAAGTCCATCTTGTTTAATGTATCATTTAAAGCTTGTGTTTCCTTATTTATTTTCATTTTGGATTATCTGTCCATTGGTGAAAGTGGGGTGTTAAAGTCCCCTACTATGAATGTGTTACTGTCGATTTCCCCTTTTATGGCTGTTAGTATTTGCCTTATGTATTGAGGTGCTCCTATGTTGGGTGCATAAATATTTACAATTGTTATATCTTCTTCTTGGATCGATCCCTTGATCATTATGTAGTGTCCTTCTTTGTCTCTTCTAATAGCCTTTATTTTAAAGTCCATTTTGTCTGATATGAGAATTGCTACTCCAGCTTTCTTTTGGTTTCCATTTTCATGGAATATCTTTTTCCATCCCCTTACTTTCAGTCTGTATGTGTCTCTAGGTCTGAAGTGGGTCTCTTGCAGATAGCATATATATGGGTCTTGTTTTTGTATCCATTCAGCCAATCTGTGTCTTTTGGTGGGAGCATTTAGTCCATTTACATTTAAGGTAATTATCGATATGTATGTTCCTATTCCCATTTTGTTAATTGTTTTGGGTTCGTTATTGTACGTCTTTTCCTTCTCTTGTGTTTCTTGACTAGAGAAGTTCCTTTAGCATTTTTGTAAAGCTGGTTTGGTGGTGCTGAACTCTCTCAGCTTTTGCTTGTCTGTAAAGGTTTTAATTTCTCCATCAAATCTGAATGAGATCCTTGCTGGGTAGAGTAATCTTGGTTGTAGGTTTTTCTCCTTCATCACTTTAAATATGTCCTGCCATTCCCTTCTGGCTTGCAGATTTTCTTCTGAAAGATCAGCTGTTAACCTTATGGGGATTCCCTTGTGTGTTATTTGTTGTTTTTCCCTTGTTTCTTTTAATATGTTTTCTTTGTATTTAAGATTTGACAGTTTGATTAATATGTTCATTATGTGTTTCTCCTTGGCTTTATCCTGTATGGGACTCTCTGTGTTTCCTGGACTTGATTAACTATTTCCTTTCCCATATTAGGGAAGTTTTCAACTATAATCTCTTCAAATATTTTCTCAGTCCCTTTCTTTTTCTCTTCTTCTTCTGGAACCCCTATAATTCGAATGTTGGTGCGTTTAATGTTGTCCCAGAGGTCTCTGAGACTGTCCTCAGTTCTTTTCATTCTTTCTTCTTTATTCTGCTCTGCAGTAGTTATTTCCACTACTTTATCTTCCAGGTCACTTATCCGGTCTTCTGCCTCCATTATTCTGCTATTGATCCCTTCAAGAGTATTTTTCATTTAATTTATTGTGTAGTTCATTGTTGCTTGTTTCATCTTTAGTTCTTCTAGGTCCTTGTTAAATGTTTCTTGAATTTTCTCTATTCTCTTTCCAAGATGTTGGATCATCTTTACTATCATTATTCTGAATTCTTTTTCAGGTAGACTGCCTATTTCCTCTTCATTTGTTAGGTCTGGTGGGTTTTTATCTTGCTCCTTCATCTGTTGTGTGTTTTTCTGTCTTCTCATTTTGCCTATCTTACTGTGTTTGGGATCTTGTTTTTGCAGGCTGCAGGTTCGTAGTTCCTGTTGTTTTTGGTGTCTGTCCCCAGTGGCTAAAATTGGTTCAGTGAGATGTGTAGGCTTCCTGGTGGAGGGGACTAGTGCCTGTGTTCTGGTGGATGAGGCTGGATCTTGTCTTTCTGGTGGGCAGGTCCACGTCTTGTGGTGTATTTTGGGGTGTCTGTGGACTTATTATGATTTTAGGCAGCCTCTCTGCTAATGGGTGTGGTTGTGTTCCTGTCTTGCTAGTTGTTTGGTATAGGGTGTCCAGCACTGTAGCTTGCTGGTCGTTGAGTGAAGCTGGGTGTTGCTGTTGAGATGGAGATCTCTGGGAGATTTTCGCCGTTTGAGATCACGTGGAACTGCGAGGTCTGTTGTGGACCAGTATCCTGAAGTTGGCTCTCCCACCTCAGAGGCACAGCACTGACTCCTGGCTACAGCACCAAGAGCCTTTCATCCACACTGCTCAGAATAAAAGGGAGAAAAGGTAGAAAGAAAGAAAGAGGAGAAAAGAAAATAAAATAAGGTAAAATAAAATAAATTTATTAAAAGAAAAATATAATTATTAAGAAAAAAATTTTTTAAAAAGTAAAAAAAAAAAAAGAAAACGGATGGACAGAACTCTAGGAGAAATGGTGAAAGCAAAGCTATACAAACAAAATCTCACACAGAAGCATACACATACACACTCACAAAAAAAGGAAAAGGGGAAAAAAATAATAAAATCTTGCTCTCAATGTCCACCTCCTCAAATTGGGATGACTCGTTGTCTATTCATGTATTCCACAGATGCAGGGTACATCAAATTGATTGTGGAGATTTAGTCCACTGCTCCTGAGGCTGCTGGGAGAGATTTCCCTTTCTCTTCTTTGTTCGCACAGCTCCTGGGGTTCAGCTTTGGATTTGGCCCCGCCGCTGCGTGTAGGTCGCCGGACGCGTCTGTTCTTCGCTCAGACAGGACGGGGTTAAAGGAGCCGCTGATTCGGGGGCTCTGGGGTTAAAGGAGCCGCTGATTCAGGGGCTCTGGCTCACTCAGGCCGGGGGGAGGTAGGGGTACGGATGCAGGGCAAGCCTGCGGCGGCAGAGGCCGGCATGACATTGCACCAGCCTGAGGTGCACCGTGCATTCTCCCGTTGGAGGTGTCTCTGGATCCCGGGACCCTGGCAGTGGCGGGCTGCACAGGCCCCATGGAAGGAGGGTGTGGATAGTGACCTGTGCTTGCACACAGGCTTCTTGGTGGCGGCAGCAGCAGCCTTAGCGTCTCATGCCCGTCTCTGGGGTCCGCGCTTTTAGCCGCGGCTCGCGCCCGTTTCTGGAGCTCCTTTAAGCAGTGCTCTTAATCCCCTCTCCTCGCGCACCAGGAAGCAAAGAGGGAAGAAAATGTCTCTTGCCTCTTCGGCAGGTCCAGACTTTTTCCCGGACTCCCTCTGGCTAGCCGTGGTGCACTAACCCCTTCAGGCAGTGTTCACGCCACCAACCCCAGTCCTCTCCCTCTGCTTCGACCGAAGCCCGAGCCTCAGCTTGCAGCGCCACCGGACCCGGCGGGTGAGCAGACAAGCCTCTCGGGCTGGTGAGTGCTGGTTGGCACCGATCCTCTGTGTGGGAGTCTCTCCATTTTGCCCTCTTCACCCCTGTTGCTGCTCTCTCCTCCGCGGCCCCAAAGCTACCCCCCTCCACCACCTGCAGTCTCTGCCCGTGAAGGGGCTTCCTAGTGTGTGGAAACCTTTCCTCCTTCACGGCTCCTTCCCACTGATGCGGGTCCCGTCCCTGTTCTTTTGTCTCTGTTTATTCTTTTTTCATCTGCCGTACCCAGGTACATGGGGAGTTTCTTGCCTTTTGGGAGGTCTGAGGTCTTCTGCCAGCATTCAGTAGGTGTTCTGTAGGAGTTGTTCCACGTGTGGATGTATTTCTGATGTATCTGTGGGGCGGAAGGTGATCTCCATGTCTTACTCTTCCGCCATCTTCCCCCTCTCGTCCTACAGTACTTTTGATAAGATGCTGCCTCTGGTTCCTTTGATGAGTCCCATGGTTTTGCTTATCATGAACAGCACAATCTTTCTTCCTTTTTGTGTAAGGTATAAAACACAATGTTGGAAGATATTCCTCTATTTTATATAGGCCAGCACAGTGTTGGCACTGTGGGCTGCATGGATGCCACTATTCACTATTCCTTCTTCTCCTTGTATACAGTATGGCCTGCAGGTAACAAATTATGGTCTAAAAAATACAACTCCATAGGGAGACCATCTGTACCGCCCTCTGATTGGTCTTTCTCAGCTGCAGCTGCACTTGTACATATAACCTCACCGTGGGGCTGAAGGAGGCTCTTGAGCTCGGAAGCGTTCATTGCTGTTCTCCATGGGGAGTTCTTTGACATGATTTGGCTGCCTTGCATTCCAGGTGACAACTCCTGAAATATAGCAGGCAGCCTTAAAAATATGCAAATGGCCTTCCTGTAGCTCTCTGCCCATTTCCCATGCTTGGCTTCAGTGCATGATTATCAGTTTGCTAGAGTGCAGCTCAGTCATAGTCATGCTTTGTTTGCTTATGATGCTTTCCTTTCGTCTTAATATATAAAGCTTTTCTTTACTCTTCTTTTTAAGAGAGAGTAGTGCTGGCGTTACCAAGCATTTAATACATACAATTTGAATCAATTAAGTTGAATTACTGTTGTACTTAAGGAAACACAACATCTGTTTTTTACCACCGCCCTGCCATTCCCCTGTGTCATCGCTGCCATCTAAGATGATTGCTACTACTCTCCTTCCTTGATTTTACAGGCACAGTTCTACATAAAGAGACGACCCTCCTTTGCTTCTGTAGTTTGTTTCTTCTTCCTCATGTTTGGCTGAGCTGAGCTGGGATAGAGGCACATAGGAAAATATCAGAGAAGAACTGGTCCCTAGGTACACACAATCTTTATCCTATTTAAAGTTAAAGGCTTATCTTCTGCTGTCATTTATTTTAAGTGAAAGTGGGAAGAAAGTACTACACTGAGAGGCATGAGAACCTTGTCTTGGTTCTCTCCTTAACTAGTTGTATAACTGTAGGCAAAATTTTAATTGCGCTGGGCTTCAGTTTCTTTTTGAAAAAACGAGCAGGTTATTAATCTGAATATCTAAATGCTAAATATAATAATCTAAATGCTTAGATTATTTCTGAAGTTCTTTCCAGCTTTAAATTACTATGTATTTAGGGTAGTACACTGCCTTTCATTATATTATTGATTTTAAGTTTTCTGCATAATTTTCCACTTTACATTTGATCCGGTTTAGGATATATACAAAAAGTGGTGTCATAAATTTTATTTTGACACTTTCCTTTTTAATCTCCTCTACTAGGAGTATGATTCTGATTACCAGATTGAATAATTGTTTTCACACAAATGTGTATTTTTCTTAATATTCTGCTTCTCATATGTTTTACAAAATTTCTGCATAATGCAAGTTCTTTTAATGAGTTTGTTCACTTTGAAAGCAAACATTTAGAGCCATAATCTCCAGTATTTTATTCATCTTTAACCCAGTCTAATTAGACATCTTGAGTTGGTTTTCCAAAATTGTATTTGGGAAATAATTCTTCCCAAATAAATAAATAAATCTTATGTGGAAATAAGTCTTATATGGAAATAAATCATATTTGGGTAATGTTCTTCATGGACCACGCCTGTACTCCGGAGGAGGACAGAGAATCATATTCAGAATGACTTTGAGCTCAGTATGAAGGAGTGCACGATTGGTAGCGGCTTCCTCTAGAGCAGACAATTGCATGAGCCTACTTCATCTGAAAGAGGCATCTGTGACTGGAAACCCAACACTTGGGAATTTTATGATGACAACAGCAGATGAAAAGGCACGCAGAGCTGAAAGAATAGCTGAGTTGCCTTATTTTATCAGATAATATGTGCTTCTGCTTCAACAGAGGTTGTTGTTGCTAGGATGACCTCAATAGCCGTTTTCTGTCCCACGTTGTGGTAAGATCATTGTGGCACATATCATCCTGATCTGGAGAAGGACTGCCACTGAAGATTTTAAATAGTGTATTTATTCATAAGTTTAAGTATACAAAAAGTAAGACTCATGTTACTGGTAAGGGAGCAATTTCTACCTATAGGGTTAGGAACACAGAAGGGTAATAGTCCTTAGGAAGCCGAAATGCATCTTTCATTAGGTAATTTTTTTTTTTTTTTTTCATTAGATAATTTTTATAGTAGCCCAAGCAACTGTTTTGGGGGAATAATTCCTCTGCTTTGGAGGACCTGATGATCTACTGAAAATGTCTTAGTTCTGTTATTTCAAAGGTTATTTTCTTACTTATTGTCCTCTTTTCAATTTGCCTACGGAACTTTATGTTCAAGTAAATAATTCCAATGTAAACCCTGTGAAGCCTGCTCACACACCCATTGTTTACGGGTTGAAATCAGCAAACGAGGAGAAATATTAGCTTTTCTTCAAATTCCTGACCAGATTAAAGTAGGGTTAAGGGAACATCTGCCTTTTATGGGAGACATTATTGTCCATCTCAAATTTGAAAACATGCTCTTGCAGAGCTTTTAAGTCCATTTTGCGCCTGTGTGGACTAGTTACAGGAATATTATTGGATTAAGAAGTGGGGTAGGTGGATACTCATATGGGTCCTGAACTGTAAGGGAGGCTAAACCATCATTAGGTTGCTAAAATATTATGGAATATATAAAAAAGATATATCAAATTATGTTTCTAAATCATTTCTAGTAAAAGTCTGGTTGAAAGTAATACTTTCATAAGCCATTTGAGACATGAGATATATTGTCCCTAAGCTGCCAATCTAAAGGAGGGTGACAATTAACTGTAGGGCTGCTATTTTCCTAGTATAGTAGGATGTGCAGCTGGGAACAGAATTTGACTGTTTAAGACCTTAGAGGAGAAGCTGGGGACAGCCACGAGGGGGCTCCATTTCTGTTCTTTTCTCATACAATATTCTGTGTTTTGTCTAAATAAATGTTAACTACTTAAAGTATATCAGTCTGAAGGAATAACAAAGCATTAGCGTGACTCGGGTATCCACAGCTATATTTATCTGAAATTCTGTCTTTAAGCAATTGATGATGGTTGCTATTTTCCACTATTTGTATATCTTTGTGTTCTTCCAGTTTCAACTTAGGAAAGCCAAACCCTGGCAATACGTTTACATATTTTGGCATTTTCTCTGTCTTTACCATCTGCTTGACCATCCTCATTTGACAAAGAAGTCCTCATTTTTCTTGTGATGATGACCTTATTATGTTCCCTTACGTTCAGTTTAGAACATCATGAACTCCTCTGGGGCAAGGATTGGGATCCATGCTTACTGCTTCTTTGCTTTCCTGGTGCCCAGCCATCGTCTGGTACATGCTTGATGATGATTAGTAACTGACTGGATGTACATATAAATGAAGGCAATAAAGTGCTATAGATAAATACAATACCAACAATTACTCATGTAACAAGATAAATCAAAACTTTTATTAAATAATATAAATGATTTTATTCTTTTTCTTACCCACTCTGCTCGAGAGTTTTATAGATGACTTTTCACTTTTATTTTAGTATTCACCCTTAACTTCCCTTAGATTTCACTCCTGTGTTCTCCAAAACTCTTTAGCTGGTATTTACTATTTATTTAGAGGGAATGCAACAATGTTCATGATGGGAAAAGGTCTAGACTTGGAGTAAGAAGACATGAGTTCATGAACTAGCTGTATTACTTTGTATAGGTTTATTTAATTTCTTTCTGTCTATGATAATATTTGTCATGTCTATGATGGAGAGTGAGTGAAAGAATTAAGTTACATATATAGATAAATATATATAAATTATATATATATGGCTTGTAATATTTAAAGAGCTAAAATTAAGTAATTTATCATGGTTATGTAAGGGCTCCTGCCCTTAGCTTCATCATCATGCCAAAAATAGCACTTTTTTTGTCGTCATCCCTTAATTTCCCAGTTGTATTATAAACATTCCCTTCCATTTCCTTTTGGTCTTTGTTTATTCTTCTGTGACATCATTATCTTTGTGACATCGTTATTTATTTAAATGTCAGATATTCTAACACATAGACATAATCTTTTCTGTCAAATAGCCTCCATTGATGTGGTCTCATCTAAAAAGTAATAACTTCATTGGTGGTTTACATGTTATGGGAGGAGGAAGTAATAAGAGTTTTATTGACTTCTAGAAATTTCTATTAACTATTGATTGCAGTTAGTCCTCAATTTTATGTGTATAGGAGAGGACTGGTATGGACAGTCTAAAATAATAGGTACATATTTACAAAGTTATATAATGCGATTACATTTTATGGTGGATTAGATAATACCATAAATATTGAAGTTAAAAATTACCAATTGCCAAAATTATATGTAAAAATCCCTTGGGCTTTTTAGTTTATTCAACATGCCTGGTTTTATGTATACATGCTTGTTCTGATGTATTATATCTCATTAAATCCAACACAGGCAGACTTTCTTAAGTGTTGGAACAGATGACTTTTTCTCCATTTGAGCATCAGATGCAGTGGTTAGCTTGTGTTCTGGGCCCTGTTATGGCCTATTGTGGCAAAACCTTAGCACGACAGAGAGCATAGAGATTCACGTTTACTGCAGAGCATGAGCTCACTGAATTACTGAATGAAGTGGAGGGTAGAGTTATTCAAATTATTTTCTAAAAAATAATTTAATTTTTTAAAATTACCAAACATGCTTGATTAATTGACACAAATGGGAAGATGTGTACACACTATATGTTGATAAACTTACAACTGTCTATCCACTTGAATATTTATAAAAATACTTAAGAGGAAGAACATTTTTAAATGTAGATTTGGTATGATTTGCTTGCTGTTCTGAGAACCACATTTTTCAGAGAAAACATCAAGCCACCTTGCTCTTCCTGTGGAACATTTGTTCCATTTTGTTCCTTAGCTCAACTCCTTGATCTCCAATTTTACTATCAATAAATCATCATTTAACACAATGACTCCTGTCAATTCAGGCTCATTGTATTTCCACACTATATTGCCAGTGTGTGTCTATTTTTTTTCACAAATAAACCAGCTTTAATAAATATTATTTTGTATTTATATGGTGCCATCTTCAAGAAACTTAGATGCTTTACAGACATTATATCTAATTAATCCCTACAATAACCCTGTGAGGTAGGTATTACTCCCATTTTACAAGATAGGGAGACTGAAGCACAGAGAGGTTAAGTGACTTGCCCAAGGTCACACAGTTAAATTGTGTGCATTTTAAAATGGTTTTCTCTAGCAGCTCTTAGGAAATGGAAATAGTTTCATTTACTGCAATGAATGCCTGTCCTACAATGTAGACTTCAAATTTCCTTCCTTGCCTGTGGGCTGCATATGGAATAAGTTGACAAAGGAGGTGAGAAAGCAAACAAGAATTGAAAGTCAAACAGCTGTCATCTAGGCTGTTGACAAAGCTGACAAGAGGTTGACTGTATCCTCATAGTCAATCAACAACACATACATGTGTTTTCCATATTGTTCTATGACTTGGTCTGGACCTTCACATGCAAGATTGCCACATAAGGAAAAGAAGTTTCTGATAGCTCTTTTGTTCTTAACTCTTGCTGTCATAGAACTGCCAATTTGAGGCAGCTGGGGATTACATGGAAAGATAGTTTAGTTGCATGTGGATTCTTTTTATTTTTTCTTCTTTCTTTTCCTTCAACTTCAGTGTATTGTTTCTTTTGGCTAACCTGGTGGGTTCCTGGAAAGTTTATGGGACTTGTGGGAGTGTGTTGCCCTGATGCAAACCTAGTTCAGCTTCCTTGTTAAGGTACATTGGTCCTGGCTTCTTGTGGAGTGGGTCTGTTTTTTGGCCCCTTGAGGAAGGGAGTATCCTGTCTTTCTTAATAATGAAGCAAAAAGATGACTCCAGAAGAGAATTGGCAACCACCAAAAGGATGCTGTCCAGTTCTCCTCTGATACATAAACCACCTTCTGGGCAGATTTGTGAAATCTCTCATCAGTCTTCGATACAGTTAATCACATGCTTTGCTTTATTCTGTTTTATTTTATAACAATGTTGTGAGCAGTTAACAAAAGTCAAAAGGTTAGTGTAACTTCTGTTCATCCTGCAAAACTGTTTTGCAGTACACACACACACACACACACACACACACACACATTTACCATCACTATGTAATTGTCATTCAAATCACTGTGTCCCATCTTTATCAACAAGCTCCACAAAACAAAAGATTCTTTGATCAGCAAATACAAAGAGTTCTCCCAAGGACCTGGACTTCTAGGGAATGAGACTAGATGGGTGAGGAGGAGAGGCTGAATATATAAGATTTAATTTAAGGTCTACTGATGCCTGTTTTTTTGTAGAAACCACAGTAATGCATTTTTCTATACTACATGTGGTGAACATGTTTATTTCAAAGCTTTCTTCACTGTCTGTTGTGGAAGTACTACAGAAAGTTATTATCAGGTAGTCACTCTCAAGCACCTTGTTTTTTCATTGAAAGATGAAGGAATATTTTGCATTTCAGTGCCATTGATTGTTTATTCATTCTTTCCTTCAGCAAATACCTATTTTATGCTTACTCTTTGCTCTGTGCTAGGTATTAGGTACAAAATAATTAATACGTTTGGTCCCCTTGCTCATTTTCCCAGGCGGCAGGGAAGGTAGTATAAATATGTGGCTTTGCAGAATATGATGAGAACATAAAGAAAGAAGCAGTCAATTCTTTGGGTGTGGGCGGGTGGGAGTGGGAGTGAGGATGGAGCCACAGATGGTTTCACAGAGGAAGGGCTGTGTAAAAGAAAGAGTGGATACTTTGTAGTCACGGGACCTCCACTTAATGTCCAACACTTCCAGGCCCAGTTATGGAGGTAGGGCTAAGTTCTTAACCTCTTGGAGCGTAAGTTTCCTCGCTTGTAAAATAAGGACAATAATTAGGCCAACCACAGAATGTTTCAAGGATTAAATGTGAAACTGTCTGTGAGAAACATCTGCTAAAATGCTATAGCAGTACATAAATGAGCCTTCTTTATCATCATTTGGAGATTCTGTCATTCAAGATTACCAGTGCTTTGGGAATGAGACTGAGTACCAGCGATGGCATCCTGAAAAGCAGGGGCAATAGGAAGTCTTGGGAGAATGGCACACAGAAGAGCTTGGTGGTTCAGTCCAGAGACTCTGGGGCGGGTCTGGGGTCTGATCCCAGGTCTCCCTTTGGCAAGTTATCTAAACTCACTATGGCTCTGTTTCTTCATCAGTAAAATGGAGGTAATAGTACTTAGCATTTTAGGTTGTTCTGGTGCTTAAATGAATTAATATTATGTAGTACTTAGAACAGTTCCTGGACATCATAAGCATGATTTAAATGTTTGGTTTGATTTTCCTAGGGCTGTTTTAGTTTCCTAGGGCTGCTGTCAAAGTATCATAAAACTGGGCGTCTTAAAACAACAGAAATTTATTCTCTCACAGTTCTGGAGGCTAGAAGTCTGAATCAAGGTGTTTGTAAGGTTGGCTCCTCCTGGGTGCTCTGGGGAAGAGTCTGTTCCATGCCTTTTTTCTTTGCTTTTGGTGTTGCAGGCAGTCCTTGGAGTTCCTTGGCTTATAGGTGCATCACTTCAGTCTCTGCCTCTGTCATCACATGACATCTCCTGGTGTGGCTTTGCATCTCTTCTTCTTATAAGAAAGAAGGGCCCACCCTACTCCAATGTGACCTCATCTTAACTAATTACATCTGCAACGACCTTATTTTCAAATAAGGTCACAATCAGAGCTGCTTGGGTATAGGACATCAATATACCTTTCGGGGAAGACACAATTCAACCCTGAATGGTACTAATTTAAAATATAAATAACACAGGCTTATCTAGTCTGTGAGAACTGAATAACTTAATGTGTCATTAATATCTTGAATATTGTGGAGACTGGCAGTTTCTGTTTTGAATTTCACAGGTGATAAGGGGCCATCTCACTTCTACAACATCCTTTCTTATCTTAGAGACCAGAAAATCCAGCAGCAGTTGCATCTGGATTTATAACTTGAGACCCTCCGTACTATTATCCAAGGTCAGAGCTCTCAAAGGTGCTTGGGTAATAAGACTGCTTCTCCCTTTTATGCCCCCCCCAAAACACACACAGATCCCTAGTGTCCTGGTCCTTCCTCAATCAGTTACTGCCACTAGCTTTGTGGCTCTCCAGTCCTATTTTATTTATTGTCATCTTTTGAATTCAACAAATCCAAAACTAAAACTCATAACAGGAAACTGGAATCCATCAAATCTTGGTTTGCATTCCAGCTCTGGCTAGGGTACCTTGGACAAGTTGCCTTACCTGTCTGAATTTCACTTTCCTTAGGTATAAAAATATAATGTTTACATAGGACAATGATTGGTCCACAGTAGGCACTTGATAACTGTTTATGAAAGAATAAGTACATGAATAAACCAATTCTCATGGAGTTGTTGAGAGGATTAAATGAGGTAATGAATGTGCTGTGCCTAGAACATGGGAAATGGTCAGTGAATGGCAGCTTCTATTTTATTCTCATCTCTTTAATCCAAATTCCTTTTTTAACTGCTTACATCTGTCAGTGATTCTACTCTAACATGCTAGATTTTAAGTCCTAGAGTTTTTTCTTTTTCACATTTTTTTTTTTTTTTTTGTGCTGTACGCGGGCCTCTCACTGTTGTGGCCTCTCCCGTTGCGGAGCACAGGCTCTGGACGCGCAGGCTCAGCGGCCATGGCTCACGGGCCCAGCCGCTCCGCGGCATGTGGGATCCTCCCGGACCGGGGCACGAACCTGTGTCCCCTGCATCGGCAGGCAGACTCTCAACCACTGCGCCACCAGGGAAGCCCCTCTTTTTCACTTTTTAAAAACTTTTTTAATTTTATATTTGAGTATAGTTGATTTACAATGTTGTGTTAGTTTCAGGTGTTTTTCAGATTCTTTTCCCATACAGAATATTGAGTAGAGTCCCCCGTGCTATACAGTAGGTCTTGTTGATGATCTATTTTATATATAGCAGTGTGTATATGTTAATCCCAACATCCTAATTTATCCCTTCCCCCCCACCTTTCCCCTTTGGTAACCATAAATTTGTTTTCTAAGTCTGTGAGTCTATTTCTGTTTTGTAAATAAGTTTATTTGTATCATTTTTTTTAGATTCCACATGCAAGTGATATCATATGATATTTGTCTTTCTTTGTCTGAATTACTTAGTATGATAATCTCTAGGTCCATGCATGTTGCTACAAATGGCATTATTTCGTTCTTTTTTATGGCTGAGTAATATTCCATTGTATATATGTACCACATCTCCTTTATCCATTCCTCTGTTGATGGACATTTAGGGTGCTTCCATGTCTTGGCTGTTGTAAATAGTGCTGCAGTGAACATTGGGGTGCCTGTATCTTTTAGAATTATGGTTTTCTCTGGATATATGCCTAGGAGTGGGATTGCTGGAACATATGGTAGCTGTATTTTTAGTTTTTTAAGGAACCTCCATATTATTCTCCATAGTGGCTGTACCAGTGTACATTCCTACCAGCAGTGCAGGAGGGTTCCGTTTTCCCCACACCCTCTCCAGCATTTATTGTTTGTAGACTTCTGACCCATTCTGACCAGTGTGAGGTGATACCTCATTGTAGTTTTGATTTTCATTTCTCTGATAATTAGCAATGTTGAGCACCTTTTCATGTGCTTTTTGGCCATCTGTATGTGAAGTTCTGCTTATCTCTCTATTGATCTAGCTAATCACCATGTTTTAATCAGTTTTTCAGTTGAAATCTCTGCAGAGGCCAGTCTTTCCTTTGTAGTGATGTTGACTTTGGAATCAGTCCCTTCACACCTTCCACACAGCATGGCATCTAGATGACAATAGCCTCCTGGGGGTCCTCCTTTCTCTTGCCTTTTCTTTCTATAACCCATCCTGCAATCCTTAATCATGTTTTCCACCAGTTGAGTTGTCCCAGTATTACCTCTGATAGGCTCTGTTTTGATAACTTAGTCTTATTAATAAGACATGAGAATACTAGCCACTTTTTTTTCTCTTCTTTTTAAACTGTGAGACAAAAGAATGTGTGGATGCTCAGTTGTCTATTTCATAATCTGATTCATTGGAACCCTTTATTGCATGCCTTGGTGTGGTTATGGTGGCAATGTTCAAAAGACTGACATACCCCTGGGGTTTTGACAGTGCTTGTCTAACTTAGAATTTGTATGGGCTTTTAAATTTTTCTTGGGCTTATTTTTAGTAACACTTGGTTCTTGAGTGCTTTAAGTTTTAAAACTGTACTTTTTTTTTTTTTTTTTGTATTATGAAAGGTACTCAGATTCCCACCAGATGGGAATTTGTCCAAATCGAATTTTGATCTTTTTACTTAGTACAAAGGCTCAGCCTCAGTACTCAGGCTACAGGAGGATGACAGCTCCACCTATGAGGAAAGAATGCCATCTTTGAAGAACATGTAGCTTCTTGTTGTAGAAATCAACCAAACAGTGCCCCAGAGGAACTCCGTACTTTGGGCTAAAGAGGACCATGTTCCATATGGAAGCTCTGTCTGTCCCAGATCTAACTTTTGAAGAACAAGAAGGGGTTATATTCAGGTGCATAGCCATATGAATAACCTAAAGGTGGTCATGGTCTATGTGCTCAAAGGTTATTCATTGAAACAGCTTCTCTAAGACAGGCTCTCAGTCCTACTAAATACTTTCCTCTTTAGCCAAGGGTGATTTTTACCGAACCTAGAGTCATGTCTACTTTATCCAGTCTATAGACAAATTAGTCCTTTCTACTCTATGGTAAACCTATTCCTCAGTTCCCAGTTTTTCTAAAAGTGTTAAGAACATCTAGAATATGGGGAAAGCTAAATGACATCATTCTCACTGGGATACGAATAATGAATGAAGATTTAGGCTATGATTACATTAAATTACCAGATCAAGTAGAAACCTAAATTGTGATTAGATCTTGTCAGTTAGCCCTCTGCATATGGGCTCTTTCCAAATAAATCAGTGCATTTCTCTGTTTCAAACTATAGAACTCATCAGTTCTATTTCCAGTCTACTCCAGATTGAACAATTTTGGCTCAATCATCAACTACTGGCATAACCTTGGGAAGGTCACTCATCATCACTATATTTTAATCTCATCACTGTAAAATGAGGAATTTGGAGTTCATTTTAGGTTAACTCTGAAGATTTTAAAAATTCAAACATTTTTGGAATTGAATGTTGTAACCATCCATGGCACAGCTAACAGTCTTCTTGAAAGATCCTGTTATAAAGCATAAACCATATTATGTTACTATTTTACTTAAAATCTTTCAAGGGATCCCCACCTCAATCAAAGTGAAAAGAAAAGTCCTGTTAATGTACAGGCACTCGATAACTTAGATCCCTGAGAACTCTGGTTTCCTTTTCCATGCCACACCTCTTCTCACTCCACTCCATCCACACTGCCCTCTGTAGTGTTACTAAACACACCACATATTCCACCCTCAGAGCCTTTGGCCCTTGCTGTTCCCTTTCCTGGAATTCTATTTTCCTAGCTATCCACCTAGTTCACTCCCTTACATCTTTCAGATCTTGACTCAGATGACACTCTCTAAACAAGGTATTCCCTGCTCTCCTGATCTAAAACTGCAACCTGCTCTCATGTTTCCTACCCCTAGTTCCTGCTTTATTATTCTCCTTAACACTTATTAACGTGTAACATATATAACATGGAACATACTATATATTTTGTTGGTTATCTCCAGTCTCCAAATATAAGGAAAGGGATTTTTGGTCTTTTTTGTTCACTGCTCACTCAAAATTTTTTGAAATAATGAAGAATGAGTGAAGGACAAAAATGTGTTCTGCTGGAAAGAGTTCTACTGGAGAGTTCTACTGGAACTCTTGATTCTGATTCAATCTGGTAGCCACTTGTGGACAAAGCCTCTGTCTTTTCTTGACGACTGAATAATTATTCACATGGGAAAATATAACATCTCATGTGGGCTTCTACTCTGGGGGCTGGAAATCTTTTATCACTGAGCAAATGAAAACCAGTCATCTGTTATGCAGTACAGCTAATGAGTTATATATAGATGCAAACTATTCCCAGTTAATTAGAATTAGCATTTTTCTTCCCCTCACAACCTGTTCTCTCACTCTGTCCTTCCCCCTCTCTTTCTCTCTTAGCTGTTATGTTTCAAATAGATTTATGCTACAGTGTTTTGGGAAAAATCTTTAATTACTTTAAATCCACTGTCCTAAAAAAAAAAGAAAACTATCTGAAGCAAAGATCCTCAAGAACTTAAAATGATCTATTCAGTTTCCACAAATTTAATTACTTATGGTCCATAGAATATTGTACCTAACTTTAGGATAAATGTTGTTTATTTCTGACCTCATGTGCCTTACAGATATGATCTATCACTTACTATCTGTAACTATATCTAACACAAATCAATAAAGTAAACAGTGACTTTGGTGATGCTACACTGCACTGAAAAGATAGACCACTTATGAAAAGCCTGTGGGGTCAAGGAAAGCACTAGAGTTTCATTTATATGAGACCCTGTCACTCTCGTTGTTTTCCCTTTAAAATGTGGATCTGCTATAAAGGATGAGTCTAGCTTGTTGTCCACTGGACTTGCCCCTTTCAAAAATTTTCTTTGAGCAACTGATGTCTAGTCTTTAGGATCCCATCCAGCAGAGGCGTGCCAGCTGTGCTTGTCAACAGGGGTGATTTGTGGGCTTCTTAAAGAGGCATCAGAGGAATTGCTGATTTTAGGCCCTGGTTGATTAGCTTGATGAAGTGAGTTTCAAAATGTTTATTCCTTCTGTTCATTTTCATTTTTTTTATGGCTTATGTATTCTTGGTATTCTGTTCCTTAGCCTGTGATGTTCAGTTCAAAAATGCCTGTGATCCCAGGACATTTATTGGTGCAGCCTGGCTCATTATGTCCAGACATGCGTGGTGTTTGACAAATCATTTGGGTATTTAAGGCGAACTTGGAGATGTCTAGGGTTGGTTAGGCCCTATTAACAGGTGGTACGCACATTGCTAAGGAGTGTCCTTTGCTGCACCCAGTTCCCATCAGAAGCTGACTGATCCCTGACTGCAGATCCAGTCATCAACCTGCTTGCTTTGGAGCCAGCATGTTAACCTATGCAAATTGCGACACTGTCCCTGCTCACTCCCACCACTAACCTCTTCCCCATGTGTGCAGCAAGGGGCTGGGGTGATCTGCTTTCTTCAGCCTGCCAGACTGAGGGTCACAGTTTGGTTTATTTCCACATCTGTTCCTCTTATTTTCCATGGACCATTTCTCAGTTGCCACCCAAAGAGATGAAGGCAAAGCCCCTGCTCCAAGTGTTTGGGCATCAGCACAGAGCGGCCTGTGTGGTTTAGGAAACTATACTGCTTGTTTGAGCTTTTCCAACATTGTAAAGTAAAAGAATAAAATAGAAAGGGATTTCTATTTATTTTCCAGAGCTGTGGTCACTTTATTTTGCGATTCCTTCAACTGGGAAGTGCTTTCAAAGGAATTTGCAACCTCATGTGATCTATTGTCATTTAGAGCTGTTTTTGAGACAACAGGCTATGCTTGAGGTTTATATATTTAGAGTTATTTATTTCTCTTCAGCATCTATCTAATTGATTAGCATCCAGATGCCATGAGGATCCAGTTACAAGGTAATGACCAACATTGCCTTCTTATCAAGTCAGACAGCCTCTGACATAAGCAGCAAGATATGATTTATGTTAGATTTTCATTGCCTTACACTCCTACAAAACACCTATCCATTTTTCAAGATTCAAACCAAATGTTGCTTCATCTCAAAGCCTTTTCTTGGGCTTCCCTGGTGGCGCAGTGGTTGAGAGTCCGCCTGCCGATGCAGGGGACATGGGTTCATGCCCCGGTCCGGGAGGATCCCACATGCGGCGGAGCGGCTGGGCCCATGAACCATGTCCGCTGAGCCTGCGCGTCCGGAGCCTGTTGCTCCGCAATGGGAGAGGCCTCAACAGTGAGAGGCCCGTGTACTGCAAAAAAAAAAAAAAAAAAAAAGCCTTTTCTTACCAACATGTCCTCTCCAGATAGAAATGCTTATTTAGATGTGAAGCCCCAGAATAAGCTACGACTTCTCACTTAGTACTTAGTCTAATTTGCTTACACTTAAGTCTAATTGGCTTCCCAGGTTAGACTGGGAATTCCCTGTGACTTGAAAACAACAACATTTTTTTCAGTCATCTTTGAGCTGCCATTACCTGGCACATAATAGGCTCTCAACAAAAGTTGGTTGAGTAAAACATATTTGAATGAATACACTTAATGTACCTGGTGTTCATGGGGCATGCCACACTGCTTCAGAACTCAAGTCTGTCTTATGGGCTAAGTCCTTTGCCTTTAATGGCCTTCTCTCTTCTCTGGTTGGCAAAATCTTTCTTGTCCTTTACATTTTTCCTTATCAGTCAATTAATCATCCTATAGAATATTCCCTGTCTTTCCCAAGTACTGTTAATCCTTTCTCTTTGTCCAGAGGTCTACCAGGACACCTCACACTACAGTTATTATTTGTGTGTCAGTTGGTCTCTTTCTCTTGATGGTGACTTCCTGAGAGGTGAGGATCCTTAGTTTAGATTTTACCCTAAGTGCTCAGTGCAGACCTGGCTCAGAGATGGTGCCAGTGAGGGTGTCAGAGTTGGAGAGTGCTCCAACTCTGATGTTAATCAGTTGTGGAAGTTTGAACATAACACTTAATCTTCCTTGGCCACAATATCTGATCTGAAAACTGAGAGGCTGAACTAACTCTTAAGTTCACTTCCAGCTTCAGGTCTTTATTCAAAACACCATCCCTATTTTTTATAGCCCTGCATTTTGTTACTGTCTTCATTGAGTCTCCTGTTTACAAATCTGCTTCTCTTCTCTTTGCCCTATTTTCTCATTCAAAAACTGTTTTTCCCCTGTGTCACCTGAATATGTTCAAAGAGTCAAATATGATATTATTTGCTGACTGGAGAGAGGTACTTGTCAGGTATATGGTGGGGCGGGCTACTTAGTCTCTACAGCTTGGTCTCCTCATCTGTAAAAATGAGGGTAGGGCTTCCCTGGTGGCTCAGTGGTTGAGAGTCCGCCTGCCGATGCAGGGGACACGGGTTCGTGCCCCGGTCTGGGAGGATCCCACATGCCACGGAGCGGCTGGGCCTGTGAGCCATGGCTGCTGAGCCTGCGCGTCCGGAGCCTGTGCTCTGCAGCGGGAGAGGCCACAGCAGTGAGAGGCCTGCGTACTGCAAAAAAAAAAAAAAAAAAAAAAAAAATGAGGGTAATAATAGTGCATACCCCTCACTGGTGGTTGTGAGGATTCAATTATAGAATATTTGTAAAGCTTTTGAACATTGGCACAGAGTAGGTGCAATTGAGTGTTTACTTATTAAATAAATAACAGACTCCTGTCCTGCATTGTCTCAGTCAGAAGGTGACTGAGAAGGTGACTGTATCTACTGCTTTCTAGATTATTATATCTTATTTGACTGCTATGGTTATCAGCAGAACTTTCAGGAAATTACAGTAAATTTTTATCATACAATCTAAATTAGAATCCTATTATTTATTTTAAATATCACATTCTTATACTTTCATAAATGCCACTCAGAATTTATTTACAGTGGAATATCATGCAGTTCATTCCCTAGTAATCCAAAGTAGAGTATAGCTGTTGTTAATGAATAGTTGTTTAATACAAGGCTTTCATCTTGCCAGTTCCATTATACTTTAAAATTAGAATGCACATATCTATGGGCCATTGTGAAATGTGTTAGATTCCAGAAGATGAGAGGAATAAAAAGTTTTTAGAACTGGTTTTGGCCAAGTTTACACAATGCCCGTAAACACTTTTTCCAAATAAGATACAGATTTTCTAAGTAACCTAATTGCAACAGTATCTGAAAGACATAAGAAATGTTGGTGGAAGACTGTTTTGTTTCAAAACATTTTTTAATTTGTGCTTAATTTAGCTCTCCTGTTCATGAAGTAGAAATATCTTTTTAAAGACTAATTACCCTATATTCATGCATAATATGTCTCATGGGAAGGAAACTATGATTGTGTGTTCGCTACCGAATGAGATGGTGCATGTATATGTTTGGGTGTGGGGATACAGCTGCAGAGGTTTAATTCCTATACAGTGAAATGCAAGGAGCACTTAATTTTAATAACCAAGTTTAGCAAAAAAAAAAAATCACATTTTCTGTTTTCAGGAATTAAGCAGCATTTAAAAAGACAAGATGGAACCTGAAGAGTACTGGAAGAAATAGGAGGGCCTCCATTCTGGTCTCCGATCCAGCAGAATTAGGTAAGTTATTTGACTTCTTTGGGCTGTGCTCTCCATATCTGTAAAACAACATATGTGAGTAATATTGCCGTGTGGAGGAAAGATCTTAAGAGGAGGGTTTGAGCAAGGAGCTTGGTTGAGAGGCTATTGCAATAGTCCAGGTGAGATTTCTCCCATCAAGCACAGCTCACAACTTCATAATATTCTTGGACTCACCTGCTGAATAGGGATGGATGGTTTCATTAATAAGTGGAGGAGGAGCTCAGAACGGCCTTTCAGCTCCAAAATTGCCTTCACCTGCTCATCAATAAATGGCCTAAAATTCTTTTAAAGATTATTTCTATGGTCTTGTGTGTATTTTGTAGTATAGGTGAAATCCTAACATTAGATTAATATTATTCTTAATAAATATTCTTCTCTAGCAGAGGGAAGTATAAACATGGGCATCAACATTGCAAGGAAGGGTTAGTGAGGCTTGTGGGAATGTGAACCGGTCCTAACTCTCCTGCAACCCATTCTTTACACAAACCAAGTGCTCTCTGGACTTTTATAAAGAGGAAAATCCAGATTTTTATGTTTAATTTCTCAAGTTTTAAAACACTCGAGCAAAACATTAGCATGGGCCCCTGTTGGTCACCATTGCTCCATAGCTCAAGCAGTCCTGAAATACCGGGGAGAATCTCAACCTCCCCAAACCAGGAGTAGTATATAGGCAAGAAAGAAATACTTGGAGAACAGAGATTTCTCTAGTGAGAAAAATGTTTCCTGCTTGACAGCCAGCCAGCCTGCTACAGCAGTTTCGTCTTACAGAGTAGCATGTTATATAGACTAGGCCAGAGAGAACCGCAGTTGTGCTTAGGTACCTGCAGTGAAATAATCATATTAGTGTTCACTGCGCCCACTGTCAGCTGGGCCCTCAGCCACCCCAAGTGAACGACTCCTTTACTTGCCTCTGTGCAGCGTCTTAGTTCATTTCCCCAGAGCAACTCTTTCAAGCCCTATTCTCTCTCTTAAAATGTTGATTTAATCTTTCTCCTGTTGAAAATCGAGTCTATCAATGATGGATTTCTTCATTCTGATCTTCCAAAGAACAGATAAAGTGACCTTAGCCTTTACTATCACTTCCTTTTCTCCAGTCGCAGAAGAATGGAGTTCCTTTTTCTGCTCATACCCAGTCCCACAACTGCTTTTAGTCTCGTTTAGACCCAGCATCAGTCCATCTCTTTATTTTCAGTCTCTCCCCCTCCCCTTCCCCCCAGCTCTTTCCAGCGATTCATCAGCAAGCTCTTGTATTTCCTAGGTTAAAATTGTCAAGAGGGCAAAACAAGTGCCAATCTCCTGTTGCTCTGACTGCACGTCCTCCCCTTGCTTCTGCCTTCTCTCTCCTGCCTCTTGCCTTTCCTCATAAGGAGAGCCTGCTCTTAGAGAAGCTAGTCCTTGCTTTCCCACTTGTGTTGTATCTCCTACCATCAGGATGCCTCACACATGTCCTCTGAATATGCATTAGCAAAGTAAGTAACTGATTGATAATGTATACTAAAAACATTTTTGATGTTGAAATCCGAAATCTGCATCTGAATAATACAGGTAGGGGAGGAAAAGGAGAAGTAAGATTGGCATGCGTTGATAATTGATGAAGCTGGGTGATGAGTCCTCTAGCAAAACCCTGGATTACCAAATTATAATTTTTTTATCTCTCAATTTATTTGACTTCTTTGTGGCATCTAACCTTTGTTACTACCTTCTTTGTGATGAACTCTTCTCCCTTGGCATCCATGGCTCTCTCCTGGGTCACCTTTTCTCTCTTCTCTGTCTTGAACTCCTTGTGATTTATTTTCTAAAGCCCATTTCTTAAGTGCTTATCGTCCAAGGATTCTGCCTTAGACCACTTCCCTTTTTTCCGTGTCCACAACACCTGAATGAATGATGTCTCTTTATTTCAACCACCATCTAAAATACTGTATTGACCACTTAATCTGTACCCCAGTATAGCTTGAGTCTCTGATCCCAAGTCCTATAGTTTCATGTGTGGTTGCCTCCAGCGACACTTCCAAAACTGAACTCATTTATTGCTGCCCCTACCCCCTTGCAAAGCCTGTTTCTGTTCTCTAATCCCACTCTAATCTAGCAGCTGGGAATTGCTTGCATTCTCCAAAGAGTCCTCTTTTCTAGCACGCATCCCCCCATTAATCATGCCTTCCTCAGTGCCCCATAGGAGAGCACCTCAGCCATCTGGAACATTATAGCTCCTTGTTGCTCTCATTCTGTACACTGTTTTCCACTTCCCATATTGTCACCTCCCTAGCTGGTGGGAAAGGCATCAGATTCCTCTTTGTATTCCTGCCTCTCCTAGTACCATGCTTGGCACACTATTAGTAAATATTTCTGGGAATAACTAATAATGGGTTCTTGAAATTTTAATGCTAAAAGGGACCATCTAGTTCAGAGACTCTTAAAGAGCAGTGTAATGGTCAAGGTGCCTTAGAGCCCCACAGCCTGGATTTGAATCCTTACTCTGCCACTTACTAGCTTTATGATACAAGGACAATCATTAAGTTGTAGGAAAGTCACTTAATGCTCTTGTTTTTGAGCTGTAACAAAATGAATGCCCAAATTCTGAATGGACAGAGGAAAATTTTACAATTATAATTTCTTAAAAAAATGTTTTTTTATACTTTTAGGATGTCAAGACCTGCATTTATATAGCAAAGTCTTTTTTTCCCCCCTAGAAGTAAAACTGTTCTAAGTATATGTAATGGAAATAAGTATAATATCTAGTATACGGTATATATATTCTTGATAACATGCAAGAGTCCTACAGCCTCCAAAGGCCCTGCTCCCCAGACAAGTTTGAGGATCATTTAATGGAAATGGAAATTGAGACTCAGGAAGTTTAAATGACTTTTCCAAGGCCACACAATTTAGTGGCAGAGCTGGAATTTGAATGTGGTTGCCAGAACTCCATTGTATACTCCTTACCACCATGACATTTAAACAAATAAAAAAATCACTTGGTCAGTCTATTGGATCTTGGAATATTTTTTCCTTGCAGTGGTATTATTTTGATAATAAAAGGATTGTACACAGAGATGCACATAAAAACTTGTGAAATTTGACTAACCGAAAGTCAGATATTAATGGCAAATAGGGAATATTCTGAGACTTGACAAAAAGAATAAAAAAATTATTTAAACATCAAAAATGCATGGTCTCCTGCTTTGATTTGTCACCTAATTTAGTATTTTTGTTCCTTCTTTATATAGCCATCTTTTCTACAAGATCTCAGAATTCATTGTCTTGCCCTAAATTTTTTTTTAAAACCACTTTTCATATCTGTAGTCCATAAATTCTGATTTGTATCTTGAATTTATATTTAATAATGTACACTTCTTGGTACAGACATCTCAAAACAGCACAAGAAATGCAATCATGTCTATGGATTTCATTACTACAAATCTCTGTGCAGCTTTCTTTGTTGTTGATATATAATACTTTAGCAAATCTTAGGTCTGACATTCTCAAGCTAATTGCATTTGACCAGCTCCTGAGCCTGAGTTCCTGCCTACTAGCATGACTGGTATAAATCACTGCTACTTAGAGAACCTTCATAATGCATTTTGCAGAATAGAGAAATGAGAATGAAGAAAGTTGAAAGGTTTTAAAAATAATCATCTTTTAAAATAATGATATTTTAACTTCTGGGACATAGATACGTTTAAGTAAATGAACTGTAATTCAAGAGGAAGTCAATTGTTCATCCATTCATAGAAGTGGCTATATAGATGTTTATCCTATAGAGAAGGCAGCTGGAGTGTCTGGACAGCTTCTTTGAGAACTAGGAAGTAGTTTATGTAGCTGTGTCTACCACTGTTTGGCCTATCAAATGGTGATTTGGTTTACCTTCATGCAACTTTCCTACTTGACTCTGATAAAAGCCAGTCCAGTAACTGACTTAGTACTTGATTATGTTTCTTATCGGTAATGTGTTTGAGAAATATTTCTGATATTGATATTATGCCTGGGATTTGGTTTTAAACAAAGAAGGAAGGAAAGAGATGTAAGACCGGCTCTACATTGATAATTGTTGAAGCTGGACAAGTTATTGGGGATTCATTATCCCATCGTATAGTTTTGTATATGCTTGAAATTTTACATGATAAAAATAATCTCTGATGCATATGCTTTTAGATTTGTATGTGTCTAGAGGAGTGTGTGTGTGTGTGTCTGTGTCTGTGTGTGTGTGTGTCTATCTTTAGCTCTTAACTAATCTTCTGAACCAGGGGGATGGTAAATTTTATTTTCAACTAAGTTAGCAGTTGCTGGGGGCACAGATTTTATATGTGCTCATTGCTAGAGGGAACACAAGAAGCATAAAACCCTGCCCCCAAATTCCTTGCAATCTAGCTGGGAAAATTACCACACAAAAAAACTCTTAAAAGTGAAATACTGGGCTTCCCTGGTGGTGCAGTGGTTGAGAGTCTGCCTGCCGATGCAGGGGACATGGGTTCGTGCCCCGGTCCGGGAAGATCCCACATGCCACGGAGCGGCTGGGCCCGTGAGCCATGGCCACTGAGCTTGTGCGTCCAGAGCCTGTGTTCCGCAACGGGAGAGGCCACAACAGTGAGAGGCCCGCGTACTGCAAAAAAAAAAAAAGTGAAATACTAATTCAAAATTTAACATTTCAAGAGAAAAATAGAGTTAAGACACCATGAAAAATTATCAATAAATTATACAGCCTATAATTGCTCTATTTCAGCTGAGGGAAACATCACTATACTCTAGAGAAAATTTTATTTAGGTAAATGGATTTAAGCTGATTCTTTTTTTTTTTTTGCGGTACGTGGGCCTCTCACTGTTGTGGCCTCTCTCGTTGCAGAGCACAGGCTCCGGACGCGCAGGCTCAGCGGCCATGGCTCACGGGCCCAGCCACTCCACGGCATGTGGGATCTTCCCGGACTGGGGCACGAACCTGCATTCCCTGCATCGGCAGGCGGACTCTCAACCACTGCGCCACCAGGGAAGCCCTGAAAGCATATTTTTTAAAGTGAGTAAATAAGTTCTAGAAATAATGAAACTTTAGAGGTTTACTTTGGAGGACTGAAGGTTAGATTAAAGAATTTAAACTTTATTCTTGGGCAGCAGACAGCCACTAAGTATTTTGCAAGGAAGTGATGTTATCAAATAAACATGTAGTAAAATGACTCCAGTGACAGTATTGATTGAGATAGAGATTGGTGGGAGAAAGAATGAAAAGAAAAAACAGGATTAGTGCAATATTCTGTAAACAAGTCAGTAAGGGTCTTCTTTAGAATGTCAGCAGAGCAAATGGAAACAAGGACCTAATGTGGAGGGCACAATTGTCAGGTCTTCGACATCAGGCAGATATGAGAGTTTAGGAAAATGGCTTTCTCTGCAATCTCATCTATTTCTAGTGTATCTTACTTAATAAAATGGTTATATTTTCTAAAAGTTTCAATTGGCAAACGTTTAGCAAGTTCCAGGATAGGTGGAGGAGAGTAGGAATGACTATCTGGGATGCCAAGTGTCAAAACTAGTTAGCAGTTGTTGTTTTTGGATGCCAAGTGTCAAAACTAGTTAGTAGTTGTTGTTTTCATTCTTTTGTTAGCTATAACGTTATTAATAACATTTGTCAATGTGGAGAAAAGTTTCGTGTTCTGTGTAGTACTGGCACCGCCACTTGTTTGAACCATTTAAATTCCATAGGGGTTATTTTATCTGGTTCTATGGAGACAGTGTATTTGGTATAAGAATAGGAATTTGAGAAACCACAAACCAAATTTATGTGCTTATTCTGAGATATTCATTCCAGGGAAAGGCCTGCTGGGCTAATATATACTTTTTAGATTTTTCCACAGATTTTAATGAGCCACCGCCAGTTCTGGCACTGAAATCGCCACAGTATACAAAATGCGTTATGGGAAACAATTTTTCTAGGACTAGTGGGCAAAACATACTACACATCTGTTGGGCGTACAGTTTTCCAAGTTTTGGCTGGGATGTCAGCTAGCAGTCTAGATGAATAGACTGCATGAATAGACACTGCATAAATATAGCCTGCAGTGGGGCAGGTGTCAGGGTTTGGATTTTTGACCTCTAGGCAAATGGATTCAAAGGTAAGTCATCCCCTTGTTCTCAACTCAAGGAGTCTGATAACTTAAACTTCATTTTCTTTAGAATCATTTTGGACTTTATCCAGTATTATATCGGTCATAAACTTGAAGAGAAGAAAAACTGTTTTTTCCACATTATTTTAAGGCTTTTCAAAGTGTTCAATAAAATAATGTGTTGGCCCATAAGGGTACAATTTTTTGTAAATAAAGATTATCGGGTTTTTTTTTTTTTGCAAGAAAGAAAAACATTCCCCATAATAAAATTTGTTTACCAATCCATGGGATTCTGGGAAAAGCTAGTGTAATTTTCAGATTAAATATATAATCTTATTCAGGATTTTGTGTATAATTTTATATATTCATTTGGTAGTTATATTTTATCCTAATTCTAGAACATGACCTGCGGATGCTGTCAAAATCACATAACCTACCTCGGTAGTTTATAGATTGTCTAATTAACTGTTCATTCTAATGTAGGAGATGATTTGGAAGTTTTTTTTTTCCATTAAGTTTCCACAAGAAGGGGCAGGCTTGGCAGACTGTAATATCATAGAAGTTTAAACATCAATGGATCAGCAGGGATTTGATTGGAAAAGTTCAAGGGGAAGGTAATGAGTAAATGTAGGGTCCTTAGCAGCTACTAGTGTAGCTGTAGCAAGAGCCTTGAATACTTAATCGTTTTTCTAAGAATCCACTCCAATTAACTAAGAAAATTTTACTATTAGCTAAAACTGAAATTTTGGATCTAGGAGTCAAAATAGAAAAGGACTTGAAAAACGAAAGTAGAAAGAGAAGGAAGAATTGTATAAGAATAAGAGGAATGGAGCAGACAGATGTATGGAAATTGCTTTGTCCTCAGGCTATTTTCTTGGTACTTTCCATAACTTATTTAATAATATAGCAACATAATATGATAGTGATTTTTGAAGTCAAAAGAATGAATCAGTCCATTAGGAAAAGAGGAATGAGTGAGAAGAGGACCAGTGACAGACACATTCATATGGATGACTGGAGAAGGGGAACTTGCAAAGAAGCATGAGAAAAGCATTCTGAGAGGTAGAAGGAAACTTAAGAAAGAGTGAGTCAGTACAGGCAAAGGAGGGTGGTCAACAGCATTAATTTTTTAGATCAGTCAGTGACTGCAGAATATGAGAAAAATTTACTTGTTTGTACAAGTAAGTCGATGGAGATGTTGAGGGAAGTGGGAGAAAGGTGCGACAGAATATAAGTTGCAGCTGGCTACAGAATAAGTATATGGTAAGGGAGTGGAGTAGAAAACTAATTGTGTGAAGAGAAGAATTATTGCTCATAGCTTGCTGATGCAGAAGTAAAGGAATGAGTCAGTGGAGAGGACTCAGTGATGATGTGGGAAATTGAAGTGGGAATAACATGATGGGAAAAGTACTAATGGAATTAAAAGGCCAGATGGAGTGTTAGCATTGCAAAGATGCTGAATATTAAAAGAGAAAAGTTCATAGTTTTACACTGCGTGAGCTTTGTCTTCTGAGTGAAGTAAGAGACAAGATCAACTGCTGAGAATGAGGGATACAGTACCTCTTGTCTTTCTGAAATAAAATTGGCTACGTATTATATTATTTTATGAGAGACTGCTGGATTCAATTTGCTGAACTGTTATTTAGAATTTAGCACTTGTATTCATTCAGTGAGATTGGCTTGCTTCATTTAAAAAAAATCTTGCTAGTTTTTGGCATTATAATAATAATAACTATTTTTCAAACATTTTATATATGAGACTTATCTGTTCCTTGAGAATTTGAGAACTCATTTGTAAAACTTTTGAGGTGGATACATTTTATGAACAGTTCTTTGAAAAAACTTTAGCTTCTGTTCTGATTATAATTCTACTCAGGCTTTCTGTTTCTTTGTGTTTTATATTATAAAATGATCATATTTTTTTGCCATTTTCTCATTGATGCAAGAGTTATGTAAGAGTCTTTAAAAAATTTCCTAGTGGTTACTTATTTTAAAATTTAATTTCATATTAATTAAAAAATTTAATGCATTTGTAATCACAGATGGGACCCCTGTACAATTTCCACATTTAAGAATTATTGTTATTTTATGTGGCTTGATATAAAATAGGTGCATAAATAAATATTACATAGTATAAATATAAGTAAATATAAATATGTAAGTTAACTCAAAATGATCAAAGACCTAAACATGAGGTAAACTGTAAAACTCTTGGAAGAAAACATAGGGCAAAAGCTTCTTGGCACTGGGTTTGACAATCATTTCTTAGATGTGACACCAGAAACACAGGCAACAAAAGAAAAAAATAGGTAAGTTGGACTTCATCGAAACAAAAAACTTCTGTGCATCAAAGGGCACAGTCAACATAGTAAAAAGGCAACCCACAGAATGGGAGAAAATATTTGCTAGTCATATATCTGATATGGAATTAATATCCAGAATATATAAAGAACTATAACTTAACAGCACTAGAAACAAACAACTGGATTAAAAAATGAGTAAAGAATTTGTATAGACAATTTACAATGAAGATATACAGATGGCCAATATGAACATGAATAGGTGCTCAACATCACCAATTCATTGGGGATGTGCAAGTCAAAATCACGATGAGATACTACTTCATACCTATTAGAATGACTGTTATCAAAAAACCAGGAAATAAGTTTTGGTGAGAATTTGGAGAAATTGGAACACTTGTGTATTACTGGTGGGAATGTAAAATGGTATAGCAGCTGTAGAAAACAGTATGATGGTTCCTCAAAAACTTAAACATAGAAGTATCATATCCTGAAATTCTGCTTCTGGGTACATACCCTAAAAAAGTGAAAGCAGGGACTCAAAAACAGATATTTGTACACCCGTGTTCATAGCAGCGTTATTCACAGTACGCAGTAGGTGGAAGCAGCCCAAGTGCCATCAATAGATGAATGGATAAACATAGCGTGGTGTATACATACAATGAAATAATAATCATCCTTAAAAAGAAAGGAAGTTTTCACACACGTTGCAACACGTATGAACCTTGAGGACATTATGCTAAGTAAAATAAACCAGCCACCAAAAGGCAAATACTATATGATTCCATTTATATGGAGTTCCTAGAGTGGTCAAATTCATAGAGATAAAAAGTAAAATGATGGTTTACAGAGGCTGGAGGGAAGGGAAAAGTGGGAGTTAGTGTTTACTGTGTACAAAATTTCAATTGGGGTTGATGAAAAAGCTCTAGAGACAAACGGTGGTGATGGTTGCACAGAATGGGAATGTACTTAATGCCGCAGAATTGTGCACATAAAAATGGTTAAAATGATGAATTTTATGTTATATATTTTACCACAATAAAAAATGGTTACAGAAGTTAGAGGAAAAACAATAATACGTTTGTTCAAATATGCTGCTTATGCTAAAAGCAAAAAAATAAAAGTAGTAGTTTTCATATTATATAAAAGAGAAAACAAAACAGCAAAGAGGAATTAAAGACAAAGTAGAACAAAATAGCAGAGTGTGATGGAGAAAGGGTATGGTATATCTGGATAATATGATTAATAGGGAATTAAAAAATTCTATTTTACTCTGTACCCTATAGTGTATACACACAAGAGACATATATTCTTTTTCAAATGAAGAAAAATTTTTGCATAGTTCAGGGCATTTTCTAAACTACTCTTGAATTTCTTATAGGGAAACATTTTCACAGAAATGTTTGTTTTCCCTTTGAATTTCAGCATGATTCTTGGTAGTTTCATATTTTTTCCCCATGAATCGAGCGGTATGCACAAATCTTGGTATTCTGGCCAACCCATACTCTTGGATCTGAACAAGAAGGATGGATTGATGTGCATATCCCATGGTTATTATTTTAGTGGGCTTTTATGTAATGCGGTCTACAGAACTGATTCTGTATCTTCCTCTACTTTGAGTAATCTAAAATCAAAAGGAGATCAAAGCTGTTCTCTACAAGGGGTAATACAGAAAGTAGTACCTACTACCAACAGGCACTGGCCCTAGAATCTTTCTCCCTCAACCCTTGAATCAAGTAGCAAGATGATACCAGGTGATCAGGTATCCCAGAATGGACCACACCCCTACTAGTTACTTATATGTTTCTTTTTGTATATTGTCTTTTTTTTTAATGTGGAGATGTTTATTAAAAGACATTAGAGACAGTGACACAGACAAATTTGAGTCAACTTATATTAGGTCTGCCAGGTAGATTTCTCCAGGTTTTCAATTTTCAGAAATTCAGGTGCTCCTTTTGAACAACAGGATAGCTCACCCATTCACAGAATGTTAGACGAAGGGACCCTTGAGATCCCTGACACTGACGAAGGTGTAATGTTTATCTTGCTCACCACTTGGTGCCCACAACCCAGCTCAGTAATTTTTTTTTTTTTGATGACCTAGTGGGTCAATTTTATTTTCCAGATTTTCTACTGTAAACATATATCACTTTTATAATCAGAAAAAGCGATTACAGTGGTTTTTAGGTATGCCCTCTTTGTTTTTCATTTCTCTTATTTCTTTTGTTTATTAATTTTTATTGGAGTATAGTTGCTTTACAATGTTGTGTTAGTTTCTGCTGTACAGCAGAGTGAATCAGCTATACATATACATATATATCCTCTCTTTTTTAGATTTCCTTCCCATTTAGGTCACCACAGAGCATTCAGTAGAGTTCCCTGTGGTATACAGTAGGTTCTCATTAATTATCAGTTTTATACATAATAGTGTATATATGTCAATCCCAATCTCCCAATTCATCCCCCCCGCCATTTCCCCCTTGGTATCCATACATTTGTTCTCTACATCTGTGTCTCTATTTCTGCTTTGCAAATAAGTTCATCTGTATCATATACAATTAGAAATGAAAAAGCAGAAGTTACAACTAACACTGCAGAAATACAAAGGATCATAAGAGACTACTACAAGAAACTCTATGCCAATAAAATGGACAACCTGGAAGAAATGGACCAATTCTTAGAAAGGTACAACCTTCCAAGACTGAATCAGGAAGAAATAGGAAATATGAACAGACCAATTACAAGTAATGAAATTGAAACTGTGATTAAAAATCTTCCAACAAACAAAAGTCCAGGACCAGATGGCTTCACAGGCGAATTCTGTCAAACATTTAGAGAAGAGCTAACACCTATCCTTCTCAAACTCTTCCAAAAAATTGCAGAGGGAGGAACACTCCCAATCTCATTCTACAAGGCCACCATCACCCTGATACCAAAACCAGACACACAAAAAAGAATACAGGCCAATATTGTCTTAATAGCTTTAAAGAGTTTTTTGAAGAAGTGTAGGTAATGTGACTAATCTCACCTCTGCTTGGCTCAAAGCATAGTAAAATGTATTATATGATAGCAGTTATTTTTTCAGCTAATGTCTGTACCTTCTTTAGGAACCACACAAGTTGCTTTTGTTCAGAGGATGGTGTACATGGTATGTGGCAGAAAGATGTATTGCTCAGCTCAACCCTATAGGGAGGGATAGCACGTCAGGAGGAATGTGCCCTGGGTGGAAGGAATGAGCAGGATTGAATGAGATAAGGAGTCAGTGTGAATTTCTGCATGATTTTCTTAGGGCATTATTTCTTTGGAGTAAGCCTTTCTTTCCTGACGAAATCAGGGGTACCTCTGCAATTTAGTAGCACTTTGTTGAATATAGGACTTCTGTGGCAATTTATTTGCTTGCTTGTCTTTTCAATTGATAAGTCTTATTTTTCTTTGTTTCTCTGAGGGCGGTACCTAACATTGAATGGGCACTCAATAAATGCTTTCTGTCTGAATTAATGGTTTTTTTAAAGAGAGGAAGTCAGAGAGGAATAAGAATAGTTGTAGAAGAATTTTGCTTTTTTAAATGACTCAACTTACCTATAACAAAGTTAGTGTGATGAAGTTACACCCTGCTTTATTAATAATGCCAATTTGAAGGAAATGAATTAGATGAATTAGACTAACGACTTTCCAACTTTTCATGTTAGAATCATCTAAGGGGCTTTTAAAAATCCAGTGTCCATGTTGCTACTCAGAGTGTGGCCTCTAGACTAGCAGCATCAGAATTACCCAAGAACTTGTTAAAAAATGTCTTCAGGTCCCTACTAAGATGTACTGAAAGAGAATTGGCATTTTAAAAAGATCCTCATGTGATTCAGATGCACATTAAATTTTGAGAAGGACTGATCTACAGCATTTTCTAATAATCATCTACCATATTATTTGAATAGGTAAGTAATTTTTTTTGCCATTCTTCTAATCTTTCATAATGAATCTAATTGGTCAATTTTATAAACATGGCCCCTGAGAATAGTCAGTTAATAGAATTCTTAGCTTTTCTGTCTCTGGTAATAGGATTTCTGTATGGAGATAGGCATCTATTTAACAATAATATAATCCTTTCATTGTTACATAATGAAGGAAAGCTTTCTATATTCCTGACTTGTCCTTTGCCCTTTGCGGCTGGACAATTTATCTCTGTTGGTTGATTCATTTTGCTCTGAACCACATGACTAATCATACAGTACTAAATTCAGTCTTTCAAGTGTTCACCATTAGGTCTGCCTTGTTTAAGATGGTATGTTGAACCACTCATTAAGTTTTCATTTGGTTCTACTTCTCTTTGAGACCCTAAAATATTAAGTGATGAAAAATTGCAAAAATTAGAATAATTAGGAAAAATATTTTGGAAGTTAAAAGGCAGATGCATGAGTGGTAACTGATTCAGACTTGAGAAAGTTAAATCTTAAGATTGCTATGGAGAAAGCCCAAAGCATCCCAGCTCACACTACAGAATCCCAAAGACTCAGAGAGTGGCAGTACCAGTTACCTTTGACGTGGAAGTAAATATGGTGAATTATTTGAAAGTCAGATTAAGAATGAGTTAGACCCTCTGATTTCCTCCTCTACTTTGTGCAGCAGAGAGACTGCTTCTCCCTAGAGAAAACCAGAGGCTTATTCTTTTTGTTGGGGAACTTAGTCCCAGCTGGGAGTGGGCAGTAGTGAAAAGAGGGTTTAAGTGATCGTTTGTTATAAATATTGAGATTCCCCAGTCTTCTTCCTGTATCTTTTTCACAGAATGCTAGGTAGCAAGCTTATTCATTCTAGGCAGCAGATTTATGGTGTGTCCTCTGGGATTCTGAACAGCACAATAGAAATGATCTGAGATATAAAGATGTCAGTGTTTTCTTATTGAAATGACCCAGCAGGTTATTTTACAGCCAACAGTTGATGAGTCACTTTCATGCATATAGCTTTTTTAGGTCCCATATATAAATATGAATAAATAACAAAGGAACATCAGATATTTAAGGAAACAGACGCTAAAGCAAAAGTAACTTGGAGGAAACACACAATGAAGGTAGAAAGTGAGTATATTGCCTATGTTAAATAATAATAAGATGCTGAAAAACAACAAACAATAGTTAAAAAACAAAGAAATTTTCATGGAAATTATAAACATAATGGCAAAATTGTAAAATTCATGAGAAGAGATGGAGGACAAAATTGAGGTACTTCCCAGGAAAGTGGAGGAAAAAGGTAACTGGATAGAAAATAAGGAAGTAAAGATTTGAGGGCTAATACAGAGAATCCAACATTAAAATCATAGGAATTTGAAAAGGAAGGACAGAAGAAATGGAAGAGAAGAACATAATTGAAGACATAATTCAAGAAAAATTTCCAGAACTGAAGGACATGATTTCCTTTAGTGTTAAGGCATGCCAGATATCCTTACCAAGTACTCTGTGCAGTGCAAGAAAATAGTCACAAATATACATCACCAGAACTGGTGGCAAAAAGCACAACCTTACTTTGTTTGCCTTTCTTTTTTTTAAGGTTTCTATGCAATCAAATTTATCAATCTTTTTTTTATGCTTTCTGTCTTTGGTGCCATTCTTAGGTACCTATCCCACCCACTATAAAAAGAAATGCATGTATGCTTTCTTCCTTCTGGAATTACTTTTATTTAAGGTGTGAGGTAGAATATAACTTTATTTTAGTTTAATTTAATTTTGCAAACTACATAGAAGTATCCACATTATATACTAAATATTTCCTACTGATTTTACAGTCCAAATTTACTATAAACAAAAATTATATATATTATAAGTAATATAGAAATACAATATATTTGGTTTCTTGAATATTTATTCTATTTATTGCTCTGTCTTTAAAGTAGTTTTCATAGTTGGCTGGGCAAATATTTCTTCTTAACTTTTTCAGAAATTCCCTGGCTATTCTTATCCAAAGTTATTTCTTCACAAGCATTCTAGAAACATTTTTCCAGCATTAAATCAAATATACAAAATGCTCATTGGATTTTGATTATTATCCATTAAATTTAAAGTTGAATGTAGACAGAGTTGTCATGTTCATAACACTGAGGTTCCCCTTTCATGAGCATAGAATCTCATTCAGTCTTTTAAGGTGTCTTAAATATCCTCAGGTAGATAAGAATTCATTATTATAAATCCAATTTTTTGTATAGTCATTGAATTTCTTTAGTAATTCTACATTTTTTCATATTATAAATGGGATATTTTACTTTTATATTATCTAATTGAAGAATACAGGGAAACTGTGTGTATGTGTATGGATGTGTGTGTACACATGTGTATGCATGTATTTTTAAAGTATTTATCTTATTTTATACTTGTATTGTCTAAACGTCTTCCTTTATTCTTCTGGGTTTTCCAAGTATATAGTCATATCAACAATAATAGTTTTGCCAGTCCTTCTTATGACCCCTGGGCTTCAACTCTCCTAAATTTGAAGATGCACAAATAAATTTCTTTCTCATTCACTGGTTGCCACATGCCATTTCTATCTCCTGAAAGTTCTTCCCTCTCTTTTAATTCCTACTAATTCCTCAGTTTATATCTTAACCATCAACCTTCAAGATTTTTGAAGACCTGGTCAGATGTCCTGCCTATATATTCCTATGTGCCCATGCCTATTGAAGCACTTGCAAAACTATATTGAAATTATCTAATTTCTTGCCTGTCTCCTCTGTACTGCAAGCTATAGGGACTATGTCCTGTTCAGTGCTTTACTAGATGCTTGACGCTTTTATAAAAAATTAATTTTTTAAACTTATTTTATTGAATGAAAGATTTTTAAAATCTATATTGCTTTACAATTTTCAGAACTTTTGCACACATGATTTCATATAATCCCATAATAACTCTTTTTTTAATTCTCTACTCCTATATTGCCCCTCCCCCTTCCTTCTCCCCATGGGTGACCACTAGTTCTCTGTATCTGTGAGTCTGTTTCTTTTTTGTTCTATGCACTAGATTATTATATATATATATTTTTTAGATTCCACACACAAGTTATATCATATAGTATTTGTCTTTCTCTTCTATCTGACTTATTTCACTTAGCATAATGCCCTTCAAATCCATCCATGTTGCTGCAAATGGCAAAATTTCATTATTTTTTATGGCTGAGTAGTAGTCCAATGTGTATGCGCATATATATATATGCATACACATATATGTGAGATATATATATATATATCCATTCATCTTCTTTATCCATTCATCTATAGATGAACACTTAGGTTGCTTCCATACCTTGTGACTGTAAATAACGCTGCTATAACAAATTAGTGTTCCTGTTTTTTTCAGAAATATACCTGAGGAGTGGAATTGCTGGGTTATATGGTAGCACTATTTTGGGGTTTTTGAGAAATCTCCATATTGTTCTCAAAAGTGGCTCCACTAATTTGAATTCCCAGCAACAGTTCAGGAGAGTTCCCTTCTCTCCACATCCTCACCAACATTTGTTATTTGTGTTCTTTTTGATGATAACCATTGATAGCTGTGAGGTGATATCTCATTGTGGTTTTGAGTTGCATTTCCCTGATGACTAGTGATGTGAGCATCTTTGCATGTGCCTGTTGGCCATCTGCATTTCCTCTTTGGAAAAATGTCTACTCAATTCTTCTTTTTTAATTGTTTTTTTTTTTTGATGTTGAGTTGTATGAGCTGTTTATATATGTTGGATATTAACCAATTATTAGTCATATCATTTGCAAATATCTTCTTCCATTCAGTAGGTTGGCTTTTAATTAGTTTAATTGGGTTCCATTTGTTTATTTTTGCTTTTGTTTCCTTTGCTTTAGGAGATAAATCCAAAAAAATATTGCTGCAGTTTATGTCAGAGTGTTCCGCCTATGTTTTCCTCTAAGCATTTTATAGTGTCCGGTCTTACATTTACATCTTTAATCCTTTTTGAGTTTATTTTTGTATATGGTGTTAGAGAATGTTCTAATTTCATTCTTTTACATGTAGCTGTCCAGTTTCACAGCACCACTTATTGAAGAAACTCTCTTTTCTCCACTGTATATTCTTCCCTCCTTTTTCACAGATTAATAGACCATAAGTGTGTGGGTTTCATTCTGGGCTCTCTATTCTGTTACATTGATCGATGTGTACGTTTTTGTGCCAGTACCATACAGTTTTATGGTTTTTTAAAATATTTATTTCATTTCATTTCATTTCACCAGGTCTTAGTTGTGGCTGGTGGGCTTCTCAGTTGCGTCTCACAGGCTCCTTAGTTGCAGCTCACCAGCTCCTTTGTTTTGGCATGTGGGCTCCTTAATTGTGGCATTGAACTCTTAGTTATGGCATGCATGTGGGATCTAGTTCCCTGACCAGGGATCGAACCCGGCCCCCCTGCATTGGGAGTGCGGAGTCTTAACTACTATGTCACCAAGGAAGTCCCACCATACTGTTTTGATTACTGTAGCTTTGTAGTATAGTCTGAAGTCAGGGAGTGTGATTCCTCCAGCTCTGTTCTTCTTTCTCAAGATTGTTTTGGCTTTTGGGGTCTGTTATATTTCCATATATATTTTAAAATTATTCTAGTTCTGTGAAAAAATGCCATTGATAATTTGATAGGGATTGCATTGAATCTGTAGATTGCCTTGGGTGGTATGGTCATTTTACCAATATTAATTCTTCCAATCCAAGAACGTGGTATATCTTTCCATATGTTGGTGTCATCTTTGATTTCTATCATCAGTGTATTATAGTTTTCAGAGTGCGGGTCTTTTACCTCCTTAGGTAGGTTTATTCTTAGGTATTTTTTTTTCTTTTTGATACTATAGTAAATGGAATTGTTTCCTTAATTTCTCTTTCTGATAGTTCATTGTCAGTGTATAGATATGCAACAGATTTCTGTATATTGATTTTGTATCCTGCGGCTTTACTGAATATATTGATGAGCTCTAGTAGTTTTCTGGTAGTGTCTTCAGGGTTTTCTATGTACAGTGTCATGTTGTCTGCAAACAGTGATGGTGTTACTTCTTCCTTTCCAGTTTGGATTCTTTTTATTTCTTTTCTTCTCTGATTGTTGTGGCAAGGACTTCCAAAACGATGTTGACTAAAAGTGGTGAGAGTGTACATCCTTGTCTTGTTCCCGCTCTTAGAGGAAATGCTTTCAGCTTTTCACCATTGAGAATGATGTTATCTGTGGGTTTGTCATGTATGGCCTTTATTATGTTGAGGTCGGTTCTCTCTGTGCTCACTTTCTGGTGAATTTTTAATCATAAATGGATACTGAATTCTGTCAAAAGCTTTTTCTGCACCTGTTGAGGCGATCATATGGTTTTTATTCTTCAATTTGTTAATGTGGTATATCACATTGATTGATTTGCAGATATTGAACCATTCTTGCATCCCTGGGATAAATTCCACTTGATCATGGTGTATGATCCTTCTAATGTATTTTGTTTTGGATTTTTGCAACTCTGTTCATCAATGATATATTGGCCTGTAATTTTCATTTTTTTGTGATATATTTGTCTGGTTTTGGTATCAGGGTGATGCTGGCCTCATAAAACGAGTTTGGAAGTGTTCTTTCCTCTGCAATTTTTTGGAACAGTTTGAGAAAGATTGGTGTTAACTCTTCTCTAAATGTTTGGTAGAATTCACCTGTGAAGTCATCTGGTATGGAATTTTGTTTGTTGGGATTTTTTAAATTACTGATTCAATTTCATTACTGGTAATTGTTCTGTTCATATTTTCTGTTTTTTCCAGTCTTAAGAGATGGTACCTTTCTAAGAATTTTTTCATTTCTTTTAGGTTGTCCATTTTATTGGCAAATAGTTGTTCATAGTAATCTCCTATGATCCTTTGTATTTCTGTGGTGTCGATTGTAACTTCTCCTTTTTCATTTCTGATTTTATTGATTTGGGCTGTCTCCCTTTTTTTCTTGATGAGTCTGGCTAAATGTTTATCAATTTTGGTTATCTTTTCAAAGAACCAGCTTTTAGTTTCATTCATCTTTGCTTTTGTTTTTTTCAGTCTCTATTTCATTTATTTCTTCTCTGATCTTTATGATTTCTTTCCTTCTGCTCACTTTGGGTTTTGTTTGTTCTTCTTTCTCTAGTTCCTTTACGTGTAAGTTTAGGTTGTTAGAAATTTTTCTTATTTCCTCAGGTAAGCTTGTATCATTATAAACTTGCCTCTTAAAACTGCCTTTGCTGTATCCCAAAGGTTTTGGATTCTTGTGTTTTCATTTTTATTTGTCTCTAGGAATTTTTTGATTTCCTCTTTGATTTTTTTCAGTGATCCATTGGTTGTTTAGTAGCATATTGTTTAGCCTCCATGTGTTTTGTGTTTTTTACAGTTTATTTCTTGTAGTTGATTTCTGTTCTCATAGCATTGTCGTTGGAAAAGATGCTTGATATGATTTCAATTTTCTTAAATTTACCAAGGCTTGTTTTTGGGCCTAGCATGTGATTTATTCTGGAGAATGTTCCACATGCACTTGAGAAGAATGTATATTCTGCTGCTTTCAGATGGAATGCTTTATACATATCAGTTAGTCCACTTGCTCTAATGTGTCATTTACGGCCAGTGTTTCCTTATTGATTTTCTGTCTGGATGATCTGTCCATTGATGCTAAGTGGGGTGTTAAAGTCCCCTACTGTTATTGCATTCCTGTCAGTTTTTTCTTTTATGTCTGTAAATATTTGCCTTCTATGTTGAAGTGCTCCTATGTTGGGTTCATATATGTTTACAATTGTTATATATCTTGTTATTGGGTCGATCCCTTGATCATTATGTAGTGTTCTATTTTGTCTCTTGTATAAGTCTTTATTTTACAGTCTCTTTTGTCTGATATAAGTATTGCTACTCTGGCTTTCTTTTGATTTCTGTTTGCATGGAATACCTTTTCCACCCCCTCACTTTTATTCTGTGTGTCTCTACATCTGAGGTGAGTCTCTTGTAGGCAGCATATATGCAGGTCTTGTTTCTGTGTCCATTCAGCCACTCTCTCTGTCTTTTGAGTAGAACATTTAGTCCATTTATATTTAAGGTAATTATCAATATATATGTTCTTGTTGCCATTTTGTTGTTTGAGATTTAGTTTTATAGGTCTTTTTTTCTCTTCTTTTTTCTTCTCTTCTCTTGTGATTTGATGACTATCTTTAGTGTTATTTTCTTTTTTTATGTGTATATCTATTACAGATTTTTGGTTTGTGGTTACCGTGAGGTTTTTGTATAGTTTGTGTGTGTGTGATTGTTTTAAGTTGCTTGTCTCCTAGTTTCAAATGCATTTTAAAAACCTTGCATTTGTACTCTCCCCCCTCACAATTACTGTTTTTGATATGTTTTACATCTCACTGTTTTGTGTATCCCTTAACTGCTTATTGTAGTGATAAATGATTTAACTGCTTTTGTCTTTTAACTTCCCTACCAGCTTTGTGTGTGGATGATTTCCTACCTTAATGGTGTGCTTTTTCATTTTCCTAGTTATGACCTTATATTTTTTCTTCTAGAGAAGTTTTTTTAACATTTGTTGTACAGCTCGTTTGGTGGTGCTGAAGTCTTTTAGATTTTGCTTGTCTATAAAGCTTTTGATCTCTCCATTAAATCTGAAGGAGAGCCTTGCTCTGTAGAGTATTCTTGATTGTAGGTTTTCCCTTTTATCACTTTGACTATATCGTGCCACTCCCTTCTAGCCTGCTGAGTTTTTGCTGAAAAATAGCTGATAGTCTTACGGGAATTCCTTTATATGTTATTTGTTGCTTTTCCCTTGTTGATTTTAATATTCTCTCTTTACCTTTAATTTTTGTCATTGGAATTACAGTGTGTCTTGGTGTGTTCCTCTTTGGGTTCATCATGTATGGAATTCTCTGTGCTTCCTGAACTTAGGTGACTCTTTCCTTTCCCAGGTTAGGACAGTTTTCAGCTATTACATTTTCAAATATGTTCTCAGGCCCTTTTGCTCTCTCTTCTCCTTCTGGGACCACTATAATGTGAATATTAGTATACTTGATGTTGTCTCAGAAGTCTCTTAAACTGTCCTCATTTCTTTTCATTCTTTTTTAATTTTTTCTTTTCAGTGGCAGTGATTTCCACTACTCTGTCTTCCAGCTCACTGATCCATTCTTTTGTATCATTTAGTCTACTATTGATTTCTTCTAGTGTATTTTTCATTTCATTTATTGTATTCCTCATCTCTACTTGGTTGTTCTTTTTATTTTCTAACTCTTTGCTGAAAAATTCTGATTTCTGTTCTGTGCATCCATTCTTTTTCTGAGTTTGTTGATCATCTTTACAGTCATTACTCTGAACTCTTTCTCAGGTAGATTCCCTATCTCCACTTCACTTAGTTCTTCTGGGGTTTTATCTTGTTCCTTCATCTGGGACATGTTCCTCTGCTGCCTCATTTTGTCTAAGTTGCCATTGGTATTTTTGTGTATGTGTTAGATTCGTTATGTTTATCAACCTTGGAGAAGTTGCCCTCTGTAGAAGAAGTCCTGTGGATCCCTGCAGCACACTCCTCTTCCTCACCCAAGCTATATGCTGTAGAGATTCCCCCTAAGAGGGCTGTGTGGGTCCTTCTGTTGTAGCAGGCTGACTATGTGGCTTGGTTGGCCCTTAGCCTGGTTGGTCGCTAGGCTCTGCCTTTTGCTGGCTGGCTGGCTGTTGGTTAGCGGGATCTGTTCAGGAAGCTGCTGACTGCAGAACACCAGGGAGCTTCGATGCTAGGGCTTGCTCACTGGTTGATGGAGTCAGAGTTCAGAAAATTCTGGGGCCGTTGTTCCCCTACTGATGGGTGAAGCCAGGTCCTGGGCTTAGTGCTGTACTACTTGCAGGCAGAGCCAGTTCTGGAGTCTAGTTACAGGGCCCGGGGATCCCAGAGCTCAGGAACTGTGTTCCTGACACAGTTGGGTATGGTGTCCATGTTTTCCCAAAGCTTGTGTTGGCCTGCTAGTGGACAGGGCTGGGGCCCAGCTCATCCCAGGTGAGAGTCTGTCCTACTGTTGGTGGGCTGGATTGTAGACTCAGAGATTTTGGTTTTCTTGCATCTGGTGTCTTCCCCCTGGTGGGGGAGGCTGTTCTAGAGGCTAATGCAGGCTTCCTGGAGAGCAGGGCTAATGCCTGCCCACTGGTGGGTAGAGCTAGGTCTTGGTCTTCTGGTGCACAGGGCTGTATGTAGAGGCATGTCTAGAGGTGGCTGTGGGCTCAGGATGTCTTTAGACAGCCTGTCTTCTGATGGGTGGAGCTATGTCCCCACCCAGTTAGTTGTTTGGCCTGAGGCGTCCCAGCACTGGAGCCTACAGGCTGTTGGGTGGGGCCAGGTCTTGGCATTAATGAACCAATATGGCAGCCTCCAGCACCAGTATTCATGCAGTAGAATGAGCTTCCAAATATGGCTGCTGCCAGTGTCTGTGTCCCCAGGATGAGCCACAGCTGACCCCTACCTCTCCAGGAGACTCTCCAAGACCAGCAGGTTAGTCTGGCCCAGACTGCTGTCAAATTACTGCTTTTGTCCCAGTGCACATGAGATTTTGTGTGCGCACTTTAAGAGTGAAGCCTATATTTCCCTCAGTCTGTTGGGACTCCCAAAAGTAAGCCCCACTGGCCTTCAAAGCCAAGGGTTCTGGGGGCTCGTCTTCCTGGTGCAGGACCCCTGGGCTGGTGAGCCTGACGTGGGGCTCAGAACTCTCACTCCTGTGGGAGGACCTCTGCAATATAATTCTCCATTTTGTGAGTTGCCCACCTGAGCCTATGGGACTTGATTATATTGTGAATCCATGCCTTTCTACCTGTCTCAATGTAGTTCCTTCTTTATGACTTTAGTTGTAGTAGTTCATTTCTGGTAGGTTTCAGTGTTTTTCATAGATGACTGTTCTGAAGATAGTTATGGTTTTGGTTTGCTCTTGAGAGGAGGTGAGCTCAGTGTCTTTCTGCTCTTCATCTTGGCTGGTCCTCCAAACATAGACTCTTAAGTACTGGTTTTTGGGGGTTTTTTTTCTTAGTAAATCAATAAAATCTATTGCAAATATGGCTTTTATGCCCACTTTCCTGGTTTCTTTTATTTTTTGTTTTCTTAATTTTTAAAATTTAAGTATAGTTGACACAATATTTTATTAGTTTCAGGTGTACAACATAGTGATTCAACATTTATATACATTATGAATTGATCACCATGATTAGTTTAGTAACCACCTGTCCCCATAAAAAGTTATTGCAATATTATTGACTGTATTTCCTATGCTGTACATTACATCCCTGTGACTTATTTATTTTATAACTGTAAATGCAGCTTTAATGAGTACTTATTATAAGCTAGACACTGTCCACGTGCTTAACCTATATTTCTTATTACATTTCATAATCAAAACAAAACAGTAATTAGAATCTAATATTTCTTATTTGACAGATAAGGAAACTGAGGTTCAGATGGATTAAGATTAGTCATGGTCACAGTTTGATAAAGGTGTGTTTTGAATTCATATCTAGAAGACAAATAATGGGAAACCAAACCACAGTATTGTCAGTAGGAATAGAGTTAAAAGGATAAGTTTGAGAGAGATTTATAAATTGTAATTCGCAAAACTTGATATCTAATTGGCTACAGAAATTACAGGAAAATTAAAAGTCAAGGATGCTCATCACATTTTTTATTTGGGGACTCTGAGGATTCCAGCAGAAGGTAAGAGATCACAGTTGAAGCAAAATCAAAATATTGTGGTTTGGGCTTCCCTGGTGGCGCCGTGGTTGAGAGTCTGCCTGCCGATGCAGGGGACACGGCTTTGTGCCCTGGTCCGGGAAGATCCCACATGCCGCGGAGCGGCTGGGCCCGTGAGCCATGGCCACTGAGCCTGCGCGTCCGGAGCCTGCGCTCCGCAACGGAAGAGGCCGCAACAGTGAGAGTCCCGCGTACCGAAAAAAAAAAAAATGTGGTTTGTACGTGTTGAGTTTCAATTATCTGTGGGATATCTAAGTAGATCTCTCCAGGAGGCAGTTAATGTATGAGTGTGTAGCTCAATGGGGAAGTTAGGTCAGAGTTCTGGGATCTATACTAAGAGGAGTTTAAAACACTCTTAGCACTGGAACAATGTTACGTAAAATAATAATACATAGGGACTAATAACATACATTTAATGATAAAACATCTTAACTCTAAATAGTGTTGAAAAGGATAATAAGTTAAAAAATAAAATTGTAATATAATTTAAAAATTCCTGAATGCTAGTCAGGGATTCAAAATGGAGACTAAATAGAATAGTACAGTTCTATTATCATAAAAAAATTAATAGGAGATAGTTGAAATAACTGTAAAGCCACTGTGTAGAGAAGATTCATCTTAGAACATGAAAAGTTATTTATAATAAAATGATATAAGATCCAGCAAAACGATCATAGGACAATTACAGGGATGATGTAGGTTTAACTTAGTAGCTGAATTTCAACCTGTGCTCCTGGGTCCTGGTCAGTTTTACTGCTGTATAATTGACCTCCAGCTGATTGATTCAAATAAGCATGGAAAGATTCTATTCTGTTTCTGCTGCTTAATGTGATTGGGTGCCCATGAGCTTCAGAAAAAATGAAAAGGAAAAAATTCTTCTCTGGAAAAGGTAACAGATGTTTCTTGTGCTATCAGATGATTGAGGAAGCAGTGTACGTCTGATCTGGTCATTAAAACCTATAGAATAGTTGTATGATTTATTTAGAGGAGAATTGACACTTTTGTGATTTGAAAGGGGCGGGTACTTATGTTTAACTTTTGCTAACATTTCAGTAGTGATGATAAACCAAAATTAAACTAGCAGGTGTTAGTAGGTGCATTTCTGGAAGCGAGGTTTTCTTGTTGGGAGAGTGGGTGGTGGAGGAGGACTTTAGTGAAATATGCTGCCTTATTTTTCAAGATTCTAAACATCTTAAATCTATATAGCTTTTTTAAAATTACTACCCATAAATGTAGGGTGCAGAGACAACTTGAAGTAATAAGTACATAGAGATCTTGTAACTAAAAATAAATTTCAACAACAGTATTAAGCTTGTTACCATGTTCATTATCCAGGTTGTCTCTTCTCCATATAATCGTGAATTGAATCGTGTCAGATATCTAAGTTTAAAGTATTAGGTATTTGACTTCCTTGTTAGGGTAGAAGGCTTGTCATTTTCAGAATGAGCTCCTTTTCTGTTAATTATGCATCATTATTTTTAAAATAACATTTTATAATTTTATAGCTCTTAGAATTCATGATTTTCTTTCCTTTGCTTATGCAGTTTTATCTTTAGAAACAAGAAATGGATTTATCTCATAAAATGTTCTTTTGGAAAACATATCCATTATGTAAATCTATTCCAACTTTGAAAATTTATAAACAAGGGGAAAATTGAATATCTATTTAGGAATGAAAAGATTCCAGAGTTTTTAGCTAGTGTCTTTTTCTATTAGAATATTGGAACCTTCCAATTTAAGAGAATTCTCATTTGTGTTTATTTACTTTTCTTGATTGGTTCCAAATATAAATGTAGGTGTTAGTTGAGCTCACTTATGCTCTTTAATAACTTCCTTCCTATGAAATATACTTCCTGAGTGTGATGGCATTTTATGTGAGGCAATTTCCCTTGTTTCCTAATTTGAGGATTATGCTCCCCGGTTTGAAACCCTCTCCCATATGAACAGTTTATCTCAGTGCACTTTATTAACCACCTCCATTATTATTAAATGGAAGTGATGATAATAGTGGGACCTGCTTCAAGATATAGGCAATAAGGAAAACTGAACACTTAGATCGTTTTCTTATTCTTCATTGGCCAACTATCAGATTCTAACATTGAGGTTAGTTTAGGCTCAGATTATAATGCAGAACTTTTAACTAGAACAGACTGAAACAGTAGGAAATGCTGTACTTGTCCAAACTCAAGAGCCTCATGGCTTTATGAAGTCAGTTTCATTCAGTATGAAACTTGATACAGAACTCATATTTTTCTCCCAGAAGCTACAGTCTGGTTGAGGAGATACAAACAATTAGTACAACAGAGATGGCAGTGAATGCTGTAATAGGGGTAAAATTGAAGTCTTGGAAGAGTAGAGAAAGAAAGACAAATTGTGATGAATTGCATTTATGAAGGTCTTATTGAGAGAGGTGCATTTGATTTGTGACTTGAAATGTGCCTAGGACTTTCAGGCAGAGGTAGGTGTTAGGATGCCTTTAAAGGTATTGAGGGTGTATCCTAGTGTCCAGAGTCTCAACTGCTCCAGAGTTGGGTGATGTGTGGCTCCCGAGACTAAATTTTATCTAGTTAATGGAGTCACCCCCTGATAACCTCCTGACCTTTCACCTTTTCTCAAGATGGTCTGTGGTCTAGATAATCCTGGGTCTTAGCTGACTAACCTGATCACACTTGACATATGCAGAAACCTAAGTCCAAGAGGTTTAGTAACAGATTCTTTGGTGTGTGTCAAAAATTAAAGGTGACATGAGCTCACAGGAGAAAACCAGAGGAGAGATTTCAGGGAAAAGCAAAATGTTATTTTTCCAGATAAGTTGTTTTACGCCTGTCTTTCCACCACCCTAATCTGAGGTTGGGTATAAGTGGGTAAATTTATTAGGTTTTGCTGGAAGGTGGAAGAATTTGAAGGAAACTTGAGAAATTATATAATTATTGGAGTTGTTAAACATTCTCTTTTCAATAAAGATTTGAATAGGTCATTGCTTGGCTTCCATGGCATGAGCTATATCAGGTATTAATAAAATCTGGGGTTTTGCTTTTGACTGTGATATAACATCTGCCGTAATTTCCTTTTCTGCATTCAGTCACCAGAAGCTTGCTGGAGAAAACTTAACTAAACTCAAAATCATCCCATTGCATTTATGACAAACTATTGTTCTTAGACCAGTTTGGTGAGTATTAACTTCACTTTCCTTTAGGAGTATCTTATTTCTGTAAGGTTTACCAGCTTCCAAGCAAAATCTTCAGCTGTTTTACTCTACTAATCTATTTGACATGCTTACAAGTGTCTGAAATTTTATCGCACCCAATTCAGGCTGACCTCTGGAACTCCCTGCCCCCATATTTAAAACTATTTAATTGGCCCCCTCAGGGGCACACAGAAAATTGGATAGTTCCTCTGGTCCTAATCCACTGGGGAACACTATATGTAGTCACTCACCCACTTGCAGAAAGCTGGAAAATTATTACCATGTGAGTAGAAAGTAATAATTACATTTGCTGTTTATGGCATGGGTAACTAATTTAAATGCTTTCAGGGACCAGGCAGGTGACAAAAAAACCCACTGAAGCTGGCAAGTGAAATTCAATAGGTGGTGGTGGTGGGATGTATTATGAACGTCTGCCATTTTGTCTATCTTAACATGGGCATTCCAAAAATTTTTAATTGTAGTGAGCGGACCCCCAAAATATGTCTGTGGACCAAATGTGCTTCAGAAGCTAAGATGTACTTAACCTTTCTGAGGACAAAGATAATATGAGATCCTTGGGTGAGTGGGTGTTAATTGAGACTTAAAACAGTGTCTGGTGAATAGTAAGCACTCTATAATGTCACCTATTATTATTATACAAGAAGCCTTCTTTGCTCATTGGAAATGAAGTGTTTACGTGCCTTACATTTTCACATGAACTAGAATATTTAATTGATATATGTCAATTCTTGAATAACCATCCATTTCCCAGTATTTCTGAGCAGTTGCTACCTGCTAGTCATTGTCTTGGAGTTGAGAGTTCAGCAGTAAACAAGATACATAAAACTCTTTTCCTTATTGGAGCTTGGTCTAATGGTAACAATAGACCCTTAATATGGTTATAATAAAATGTGATAAATACTATAATATGGAAGCTACTAGTTGATACAGGAACACTAACCTGACATAGACGACAAGGAAGGCTTTGAGGAAGCATTCATTTTTGTGGTGATACTTGATGATACCATATCTTGAGGTCAGCTGTCAATTCCATGTTTTCAGGTTGATTATTCTCCACTTTTATCTTGGAGGAAACATATAAATTTATCCTTGCTGGAATAATCATTCTAGACTTGGGTTTGCTGTCCCTAGTTATTATACCTCTGTAAGTGTTAGCTTATGTGGACTTAAAAAATACCTGATATGTGTAGTAAAAAATACCTGATATGCTGTAGTAACACAACGTGGGATGTTCTGATTTTATTAGATACTTCTATACCTAAAAGCACCTGGTTTTATAGTACTAAAAAATGGTATAGCAATGACTCAGTTCCATGATTGGGACCCCAAATGCAATATATATGCATATATATATATACATACACACATATGTTTATATATATTTACATATATATGTATATATTTATGTTAGTAACCAATATATACAGATACACAGTGCTATTTTTTTTTTACAGCCATGTATATGGAAACCAGAGATTTAGAAGTGGGGGTGGTTCTTCTCATTGTTAAACCTTTTGACAGATTCATAAAAATTTGTACCTATTTTCTGAGACTTTTAGTTTAGAAGTTTTAGTATCTAAGAGACTACATTTACACATATTTTCCTATAAGTTTATCATTGATCAACACTAGATAGATTCTTTTATGTGTTTTTAAATCTCATCTGAAAGGGATCATACCTTAACTATCCTTAGCTAACATGTTTCTCTTGTTACATATTATATTTTTGATATTTTATCTATATGGATAGAAGTAGCTCTATCTAATGTATTTCAACTATTATTTATTATTGCATTGTATGAATATACCATAATTTATCTTTACCCTTTTGATGGACATTTAGATAATTAAAAATGTATTTTGGCTATACAGTCCATATTATAATGAACATTCTTGTATATGTCTTTTGCAACATATAATTCTTTATGTACCTAGAAGTAGAATTTCTAGGTATTAGGGAAAAATCTACCTTTAGCTTTAATAGATAGTATTGATAGTTCTTTAATATGGTTGTATAAACTTACAACATAAAACAAAGTACAAACCTTAATATTGTCAGACTTCTCTGATATGTACCAAACCATCTCAGTTTTGTTTTACCTTGCACTTTCTTAATTACGAGTGAGATTGATTATCTAGGCATATATTTATTGGGCATTCAGAGTTTCTCTTCTGTAAATGGTGCCTTAAAATTATTTAAACCTAAGTTCGTTTGGTTGCCAGTATTCACAGATCTTCCCATGGCCAAAAAAGGATCAGTGCCAACTTACCACTTTTTTGTTGTTTTTACCTTCCTCTTTGTGGTAGTTAATATCAGTCCTTTTTCTCAGATTGAAATTTTCTCTTTATTTTTTTCAAATTAAATTTTTTACTTGTATTTTTTGTCATGTAAATCAGATAAAACCTTCATATTTTGCATATATAATTCATTCTCCAGGACTTTGTGATTAATTAACCATCACCAGAGATTTATACAGATGAAACTATCTGAATTACTGCTAGTTATTATAGTCATCTCAGATACTTTCCTTCTGGTGTAATACCCTAGACTTCGCCTCTACAGGGTTTTTTTCATTCCCACTGAGATTTGGAGACTGTTTTAACTATAGTGTCTTTCATAATGATTATGAGCTTAGGGGGAACAGTCAGTGTGACTTACAGATACTGATGCCTGCTATACCAATATATATCACAACATTTTAGTAAAGGGAGTTTCTTTTTACCTCTCTTAAAGGATGAAGTTAGGGAGAAAATGAGGAGTGTTGTCTATTGGTTTGTTATGACTTCACATCCACTTGTTTATTACTAAGTGAAGTTGTTTTGCTCTACTTGTTCGTGGCTTAAGTGAAGTTCTTACCTGAGGATGACGTTGTGTGTGTGGGGGGCTGTGTCAGGATGATGTCAGTAAAATTGCTGTCCTTGTCAGTATGCACGTATGGAGGACCGGCTGTGATGTCATGGATATTTAAGCTTTAAATACCAAGAATTTGTGAGGACTTTTACCGCGAGTGTTTGGTCTGGGCAAGGCTACTCTTTGCAGATCTGAATAACTCTTTGAAGATCTTGAGAGACTTGCTTCCATGTGGTCAGGCTACTCTTTGTTGGCAGTGGTGTTAAACCTTGCAGAAGTCTCTGGAAGAGAAGGGACATCTGTTCCTGCTTTGGCAAGGCTGCTCCTCATAGGTAGTGGTAAAGCTGTGTAACAGTCCTTGGAGTGATGACCTTCAAAGCAGACCACCTTGCCTGCCAACACCGGCACCATTATTCCACTAACATTTTGTTCTAGTAACAAGAGACTTTTGATTTGCACTGGCAGCTGGACATCAACTTTTGGTTGGCTAAGCTGACTCTTCCGAAAACCAGCTCATAGAAATGTACACCTCAACTAAATTCGACTTTATTTCTTTCACCTTCCCTCTGCCTGGAACAATAGTGTAATTAATCTCTCACTGGTTTGGAGTATGTAGTAACATACTTTATTGGCTTATTAAGAGACATGATCCTGTATGCTGTTGGCTTGTGAAGTATTATTATTACAAATTATAATTCCCACAGTGAACTGTGCTAAATAAGCTGTTGGCGAAGACAGCCTCGGTCTCTGAGCAGTTTTCCAAAGACAAAGCAAGGACATATGCATGAATGGTAGCAGCAAAACTTTATTTTTCCGATTTCTCAAAGCCTTTGAATTTTGTCTATATTATGCCTGAGGATTTTTGGCATGTCAAATTCCTTTAGAGTGTCAGTGTTGGGTTTAGGTTCATTAAACTTACTAATAAAATTTAGGAACATAGTAGGAGTTTCAGATGGCACGTTGTAAATATATTTTCTGGTAAGTACATTGATTTTGACAAATTCAGACCAATCTGAATTTAACTTTGCCTTCATTAGTCATGTACCCTGAAAGTTTGGACAAACAGCTTTTAACAGTAAAAATCAGCAAATTCTTGCCTTTTTTTTTTTTTTTTTTGGTTCGTTAGTCTTTTCTGTACAAGTTTAGTACTACATATGATACCCTGGGGCATTCTGGAGTCTGGTTCTAGTTACTGGTCTAATAACAATAGGCTAAGGCATTAGAGGATTTATTAACTACCCCTTATAAGGGAGCTTCCTCAGGCAAGGAAATAATGGTTTTTTTAAGCCAGGAAGGAAGGGCAGCTTCCAAAGAGTGAAAAGAACTTCCTTAGGCAATGACAGTCAGTGGAGGGTGCTCCATAGGAGAGGACAAGGACGGATGGGTGAGTCATTCCTCCCCTTCATATTTCCCCTTTTAAGTAGCCAGAATCCCATCTTTGTGATTATTGTCTTATGGCCGCGAACAAAAGGCACACACAGAATTAAGTTGTATATTACTAGACTACAGAATCAGTTGAATTCCTACTATTTCATGGTCATCAGTTCATTCTTTAAGGTAGTAATTTGGGGTTTTAAGCTTGGCATTCTTTTGCAGTTTCATGGAAATGAGCCACCCTACCATAGGGTGCTTTAATTCCTCATGATCTTCAAAAAGTTTTAGGGTGCCAGGGAGACATTTTTCTAGGTGGTACTAAGTGAATACTTTGAATTGGTTATTTTCTCATAGGCCTTCAAAGTTTCTATCCTGGAATACAATGTATATGTGTGTGCATCTCTATCTCTATTTGTATATAAATATACGTATATGTGTATACAAGTATGACATTATTTATCTTCACCTTCTCAACAGTGCAGTTTCAAATACCCTACAGTTCTCTAAGTCTCTGTTATCAGTTCTCTTTCTTGTATCAATATTTGCATTAATTGGAATCTTTCTTTGCAAACAAATAAAACTGATGTTGGCTAACTTCAGCAATAAGTGGATTTGTTGAAGACATAAGGGAATTCATAGAATTGTTGGAAGACACGAGAATGAGGTTGGAAAATGGGTTGAAACCAAGAATTCTTGAGAGGCAAGAAGCACAAACTGCAGGAGTAGATCTGTAGCAGCACCAACAGGGCTCTGCCACTGAATGAATGAGGTGCATATTTTTCTCCTATCCTTGCATAATGATTTTAGTATTTAAATCCTACAAGATATTTCTATTTTATTTTATTATTTTTTTGCGGTATGCGGGCCTCTCACTGTTGTGGCCTCTCCTGTCGCGGAGCACAGGCTCCAGACACGCAGGCTCAGCGGCCATGGCTCACGGGCCCAGCCGCTCCGCGGCATGTGGGGTCTTCCCGGACCGTGGCACGAAGCCATGTTCCCTGCATCGGCAGGCGGACTCTCAACCACTGCGCCACCAGGGAAGCCCTAAAATGTAATCAATATAAAAATTAAGATATCTTGTGTTGTTTTTCATATTGAGTGTCTGAAATATATCTATTTTATATTTACAGTACCTCTCTATTGAACTAGCCCCATTTCAAGTGCTCAGTTGTTATATGCAGCAATGCCTACCTTATTAGACAGTGCAGATCTAGACTAGGAAATACATAATTATTAAACTCAATAGGGAGATTAGGAAAAAAGTTCTCAGAAATACATAATTCTGTATAAAGTTTCAATTAAAGAACTTGATGTTGGAAAAATTAATTAGAAAAGGAAGGGATAATGGAATGTAAATTCTCAGAATAAGAGAATAGGGTCTCTGGGTAAGTGGAATGAGATAAAGGTTTCCTTTTAAGGAAAGGTAAATAGAAGTTAGGGTAGAGAAAGACAAAAATAATTTTCATTCCTGTTATTATAACTCCTATGCTACACGTTGGGGACAGTAAGTCTTATGAGTAAAAATGTAAACAGAGTATTTGAAAAGAAATATTCTTAAGGATTAGAAAGAATTATGAACAAAATAATCTATAAAAAAAGAATAAATTTGTTGAGCAAAGAATAAATAACATAGAGATGATAGAAATTAAGCAAATTGGTAGAAAAAAATATATATGAAATTTGGGAAAACGTAGATATTTGTTAAATGGCAATATCTGGTACATTTTTAAAACTTTTAATTTGAAATAATGTTACACTTGCAGAAGAGTTGCAAAGATAGTACAACTATTCTTATATGCCCTTCCCTCAGCTTCTCCTAATGTTATATTTTACAGAACCCTGGTATACTTTTTCAAAATTAAGACATTAACATTGGTACACTACATTAAATTAACTGCAGACATTTTTCAACTTACAGCTGGGGGGTGTGTGTGTGTGTGTGTGTTTCTCTTATAAATTTATACACAGAGATGGAGAAAACTGCCCATGGGAACTGCGGAGTGGTGGGCTGCTGTGGAGGGCCTTACCTATGCATCAGGTAGAAAAGGCTGACTCTAAGGTTAAATCTGGAGACTTCAACTGGCTGGGTGATAAGCAGTCATTGAAAACTGGGACGGAAGTCAGGATAGAGGAAGTTATGGTCAGAAAAGAGGAGCTGAGAAGTGGTAACTTAGAAGGATGCCTAGAACTGCATAATAGGATATAATCAGAAGGCTTAACTGAGCATTCAAAAATACTTAAATTCATGGATTTTGTACCTCTGTGGTCCAATTTAGCTGTTTCTCTAAACAAATAGAGATGAAATTGGCTGTGATTGCAGCAAGAAAAATATTTTTTCTCTTTTATAGAAAATTAAAGCAAAAAGCAATTTAATAATTTTAATACTACAGATGTATTGAGATTATGATCTCTCTTTACACATTTGCTTGATAGCCTTGAGAGTGCTTTGAAAATTAGAGTATCTGTTATGAAGAATCTCCAGAATGTGCTCTTTTACCTCTAAAGGCAGCATTCTTTAGTGGGTACTATGCAAAAAACTATTGTTCTGAAGCTCCCAGAACTCTGTCACTTTCTTCTGAATACTTTATAATAAATTCATATTTTTTATTAGTGATCTCAGGCATAAAACTCTGTAGGTAAATATCTTAAAGATTCCAACTCTCTTTCCAAATTTCTTGTAAAGTTCCCCATGTAGATCCATCTATCAAAAAGATCACATTTAACAAAGAAAGGGAAATAAGAAGAAAAACTCTTCAGCTTTCAATATCCATCTGTGTCAATACGTTTTGTAAAGAAGCTCTTAGGAATTAGCTCTGAGAGGCTGTCCTAGAGTCCTTCACGTGGCCTGATTATTGCTCATGTCAGGTTTCATTCTTGTTATTCTTGGAGGCCAACTCAGATGCTGTCTTGTAAATGACTCTTTTCTAGTAGTATTTAGATTGCCAGAGAAAAATACAAACAAAAGTGAAATGTGGGCCAAAGTAAATATTAATTTAAAAACTATAACCCTAGGTCCAAAATGAAGTAACTTTTTTGGCTAATATCTGCAGTTTTGCTAAGCTGTTTGCACTTGGAGTAAATGAGGAAGAAGGAGGAAAAAAAGAGCTGAGGAGAGAAAATATTAGCGCTAATAGGCACAACCTAGGAGAGAAAGCAGATTTAGGAGTGAGATGTGTATTCTCCTCAATAACCCTGTGATAATCTGGCCATGACCATTCCTTCTCCAGTCCCAGTTTGTTTGAGCATGTGGGAGTCTGGTGTCTTCCTTGGATCCTGGTGTTGCTTTCTCCAGGGCACCAGTATAGGCTTTCCTCTAAAAGTTTCTCATGCAGCCTCTCACCACCCTCGAAACAGGTCAAATTTGGTTCTGTGTTTTCCCATAGAGTTCTGCTCAGTCTTCTGAAATTGAGCCACTAGAGAGAGTCCTAGGGGAGAAATTTCACTGCCAAGGAAGATGTCACACTAGTTATTTATTCCTTTATGGGCTGAAGGCTTTCTCATGTAATTGGACAGATGCCTTCAGGTCTTAGACTTAATGTACTTGACAGTTTATCAAGTGCTTTCATATTTTATGGACGCATTTGTCTTCAGAGTAATAACCCTGTGAGGAGACCACAGCAGGTGTTAGTATCGGTTATTGTATAAATAAGGAAATTGAGGCTTAAAGAGTTTTATCAATTTGTTAGATCTGTTAAAAAAAAAAGAGAGAGAAAAAGAAATAAAGGGCCCAAATAGAGTCATTTACCCACAGGGCAGAAAACCAAGACTTATTTGCAGAATTGCAGTTTCAGCCTCTCCCAGGAATGTGACCTTTAAACAGACAATCTGAAATTTCCTGATCAGCACTTGTGAGGTAGTCTGCATAAGAAGACCTCTGCCTTGAATGAATGGGTAAACACAGCAGTCCCTGTGAATAGATTCATTCCCTGGTTAGGAGTAAATACAGATGAGAATATAATAGTGAAACCTCACAACTCAGATTGTGACTTGAACTGATGGGCCAGGACTCGAACCAAGCCAGAACCCAGATTGGGATTTGAACCCATTGTCTTTATTTATTTTTAAATATTTAATTTTTTATTTTATTTTTGGCTGCGTTGGGTCTTAGTTGCAGCACACGGGATCTTCGTTGGGATCCTCGTTGCGGCACGCAGGATCCTCCGCTGTGGCACACGGGCTCCTGGTTTTGGCGTGTGGGCTTCTCTCTAGTTGTGGCACGTGGGCTTCAGAGCATGTGGGCTCCAGAATGCATGAGCTCTGTAGTTGTGGCACGCGGGCTTAGTTGCCCCGCGGCATGTGGGATCTTAGTTCCCGGACCAGGGATCAAACCCTTGTCCCCTGCATTGGAAGGCAGATTCTTAACCACTGGACCAGGGAATTTTAATTGAAATCACACACCTGGTCTCAGGATGTACTGAAGCTCAGGTTCTTTATGTCTCAGTGCAGAAAGAATTCAGTGAGAGACAAAATGATGGTTAAGAAGTAGATTTATTTAGAGTGCTACACATTCCATAGACAAAATGTGATTCGTCTCAAAAAGTGAGTGTGGCCATGGGAGAAACACACTCCACAGACAGAGTGTGGGCCATCTCAGAAGGTGAGAGGCCCCGAAATACAGGGTGATTAGTTTTTATCGGCTGGGTAATTTCATAGGCTGAAATTACCTATGAATTTCACAGGTAATTCATAGGTGATGAGCGGGAGGATTATTCCAACTATTTTGGGGAAGGGGCGGAGATTTCCAGGATTTGAGCCACCACCCACTTTTTGACCTTTGATGATTGGCCTCAGAACTGTCATGGCACTGGTGGGTGTGTCATTTAGCATGCTAATGTATTATAGTGAGTGTATAATGAGGCTCAAGGTCTACTGGAAGTCGAATCTTCTGCCATCTTGGACCTAGTTGGTTCTAGCCAGTTTATATTGTATCCAAAGGCTCTGTCATTCTTTTAAAGGCTGTGCCCTGCCCCCTTCCCTCCTGTTTCAATAGGAAATATCTCCTTAACTCTTGGAGACATTGTAGATTTTGCTGTTAAGACAACAGCTGCCTAACAAAGGCCGTTCTTAGAGTCTCTGGCCAAGGTTGTTCTTGATAAAAGATGACCTCTGATTATTTTTTAGCTGAACAAAGAGGTGTCTGTTGTGGCCATCACCATCTGCTGTACCTGAATTGGCACTTCTACAGAAGTTGAAATTCAGTTATGTAAGATCACTGAGCAAGCCACTTGGCTTAAAAAGGTGATTCCTTCAATGGGGTCTTTCTTTGATTGGTTTGGGTCTTGGGGACCATGGCTCTGAAGCACATTCCAAATATTGGGAATTATCCTGCTTATAATCTCCCTGGTGTGTAGTATTCTCTCAAAGGCTTTAAATGCATGTTTGCAGCCACTAAATACCAAGCAAATGATCTCCCTAAGACTGGAGCATCAGAGAAGGAGCAAAGAGAATGATGAACTTAAAAACTGTGAATCTGAAGTGGTGATCTGGGGTCAGTGAAAGATGTAAGAACTACAGAGTGGTCTCAGAGAGTGGCACTAATGCCTTAATTTTTTTTATCAGATGTCTAGGTTAGGCAGAGAGGAAGGAATTGTTTCAAACAAACAAACAAAAACAACAGGACCCAAATGGAGTCATTTACCCCCAGGACAGCAAACCAAGACCTAATTGCAGTTTTATCCTCTCCCAGGAATGTGACCTTGATACAGACAACCTGAAATTTCCTGATTGGCACTAGTGAAGTAATCTGCATAAGACGACCTTTGCAGTTCCCTTCCACCCAAAAGAAGATGACCTAGCCAGAAACAATTCTTTTCTTTTTAATAATAATTTCCTTGTCTCACCCTCTGCCCACCTATGAAAATCTTCCAGTTGTACAACTCCTCAGTGTATCTATTTGCTAGATGAAGTGCTGTCGGATTGATAAATTGCTTAATAAAGCAATTAGATCTGCAAATTTACTTAGTTGAATATTGTTTTTTTAACAGTTCTTGTGTAATTTATCACCTCTTCCCATAGTCTTTCTATTATATTATGCATGATTATTTTTCTCTTTGTTTTTATAATTCTTTTAATTAGAATATAGATTTAAGTATGAAATATCTTTTTTTTGAAACATCTTTTGAGCAGCTTTATAATGCATTTATTAAAATGACCAGAGAAATATTGTTATGGACTATTTTCATGCAAGTCAAATTTAGAAAGTGAAAATACATAATTATCCTAAAACTCTTTTATAGGAATGCTATAAATTCTATACCATTCTAGCCATTAGCCTGTCTTCTGGAACTTTCCATGAATCTTTGAAATGTTTAATTTTGCGTCTGCTGCAACTATTTTCAATATAAGAAAATTCTTCATTTGCTATTTTCTTCAGTGATTTAAAACCTATTATGAAACATGAGTAACAAGAACACATTTGTCAATGATAAATAAGTGATGGGTCACATTTTCAAATTTGGGTAACTGTTGTATCTAGAAAATTGTACATAAATACCAGCAAGTTGAAAAACTTGCTGTACTCTGGAAACCAACATCATGATGCTAATGCATCTGTCTGTGTATGCTCACAAAGATAAATTATGATAAATATAATCGTCACAGCACAAAGTTTCTGACCATTTAAGAAGTGATCTTCAAGTGCCTGTATTTTGCACATCTGTACCTTGACATATAATTTAGAATAATTAAATGGTGGAGTTAGAAAAAAATCAAGGATGTGAGCAAGACTTTCTTAATTTTCCAAGGCAGTATATGCAGAGCATATGACTGGTACTTAGGAATGAGCCCTTTATTAATTCATAAGATAAGTATTCAGCTGAAGAAACACTACTGAAAGTTGTCCTACTCTACAGTTGGAAATAATCTTGGTTTCTGGTATAGTACCATTAATATTGAGTCACCTGGAGCATAATGGATTCCATAGATTTAATATGTGGCCTATAGTGAATTTAACTGCAGTATTTTTTCAATACATTTTGAGTTCAGCATTTTCATTTCAGATATGGAAAATGTCAACAGAACACTTTCAAGAGCCAAAACTTATTGCTGTTAGAAACAAAATATGTTCCAAATACTTTAAAGAAACTAACTTCACATTCTTAATATTTCTGAAGGGTTAAAAAGAGAAGAAGGAAAACAATCATGACCACTGCAACACTTCAAAAAAAATATTTAACATGGATCATAAATACAAAATTTTCACGAGGCCCATGTATGCTGAATAAGAGAATAAAAATGTATATAGGAAAAATTTACGTAGCAATGTGGATATGTGACGTTGCCTTGGACACAGTGGTCATTTGATCTGAAAGTTTATTATAACTGAATTTGAAGTTGTTTGATAGGATGGGTATATTTTGTACACCACTGCTATCTACCTGGAGAAGTGCTATAAAAAGGTGAATAAACCAAAATATTAGAGAATTCCATCATTTAGATGACATAATGGAATAATCTTAGCTACCTAATAATGGTTGACTGGTCTTGTTGTCAGACATTATATACCACCAGCTAGAGGAATTGTGAATCTTGTAAACTGGTTGAGAACTGTGGGAGGAGTAATTGCAATGTTCATTAAAAAAAAACAATGACATACTAATTTGTACATCATAGTTAACCAAAAATATTTGTTGAATGAAAGGATTCATTATTTTTAAACATCAGTAAACCTTTAAACATTATTTTTAAAGGTTTTAAATAAGTGTGAGCCATCTACATGGCATGAAAGTAATAATGACTTGATTGAAATTGTGTCTAAGCCTACAATATAATTTATTTTTGCCATAGAGAGAAATCACTAAAACCGAGGAAGCAATACTTTATATTTGAAAAAATGTTCAGTAATCTCTGGTAAATGCAATGCATCTTAACATTTTATCTTTTTAAAACAAAATTTAAAGAGATATAAACAATCAACCTACATTTATTGGTTTTGGAAATTGGGTACATATTCTCATGACAGTTGTTTCAAGGACATTTATTCCCAGTCACCATGACCAGATGCCTTTGAAGCTTACTTTAGAGTGAGTTGACACTTTATTCATTCACTCATTTGTTTTGAACACAGCGTGTAACTAACGTGGTGATTTGTCATATAGAGAAATATAATCTTGGATTAGGTTCAGAGTACCACAGCATGTGTATTTGTGTGTGTGTGTGTGTGTGTGTGTGTTTGCCGGGGCAGTGGGGTTGCGGGGTGAGGGTGTTGAAACTCTACGTGAACTGAAATAGAGGTTCATTGAAATTTACTTCTAAATGTGTTCTAAACACAGGTGTATTACAATACAGGCATATTTAGAGGCCCAGTGAGGAATAGGAGCAAATGGTGCTCTAGATGTCAGGAGCATTGGAATCCCCAATCTACCATTAATAAGATGACATTGGGTATTAATTTATACTGCCTTAGGTCAGTTTCCTCTTTTGTGTAGTGAAAGGCTTGGACTAAGTGAGATTGAGTTCTGTGACTCTCCTACTTATGTTTTTTTCAATAATTCCTACATTTGTCAAGTTGAGTTGTATCTTTTGTTTCCTTAAGATGTATAAATTTCATATTAATTGTTTAAAGTGAGTTATTGGTGATCAAATTTAATCTTGTCACAACATTTCATTCTGAAAAATTTCACTAACGGCATTAAATTCTATGTTTTTCCAACAGTTGTTGAAATTAAGCCATTTGTCTCTGAAAACTAACTTAGTTTTGATAACTGGGGCAAAAGCCTTTGAAAAATCTGACCCAGGAGATAATTTCAAATTGCCGCACAATTAGAAAGAGAACTCTGTCTTTCTCTTCCTCTCTGTCTCTCTCTGTGCATCTCTCTGTCTCTTTCACTCTCTCACACACACAAACACACACAAAAAGAGAATTAAAAAATCTGAATTCTTTTTGTTTAAAAAAAGTTTATTTAACACTTGATAATAAGTAAATTGTAAAATAGCTCAGTCTCAATTTTAAAAGCATGTATATAACTTGCATACTTATATAAGTATTAGGTAAAATAAACGTCTGTGTCAATGCTTTGAAACTGGAAAACAATTAGGGCATTACAACTTTATTTTTAATTGATTTTTTTATTGCAGTATGACATACAGAAAAGTGGAGTTTTGTAAGTGAATAGCTCATGAATTATCACAAAGTGAAAAAAGACATAGAATTACCACTTAAGTTAAAAAAAAAAAAGAACATTATCAGGAACCAGGCAGACTCCTTCATACTCATCCCTGTAAACTACTCCCTTTCTTCATCCCAAAGCTAACCAGTATTCTAACTTCTGATACCATCGATTAGTTTTACCTGAGTTGGAGCTTCATAAAAATGAAATCAGAATACATTATGTATTATTTTGAATCTAGCTTCTTTTACTAATGAGATTTATTTATATTAATACATGTAGCATTTATGTGTGACATTAGTTTGTTCATTTTCATAGCCATTCTACTCTTGATGGACGTTTGTGTTATTTCCAGTTTTAGGCTATTACAAGTAATGCTACTGTGAACATTTTGCACGTTTGGGCTGAACATATATATGCATTTTCTGGTGTTTTGTGTTGTGATATTGTTAAGGTTCAGTTATTGTTTTAACATTTTACTGTAGGCTTTATTTTTGGATATATAATAAAATATATAACTATACTTTTGTCATTAGGTCAGTACATACAAGGTCTAGGCTACAAAAATCATTTCAAAATATAAAGTTAGGGGCTTCCCTGGTGGCGCAGTGGTTGAGAGTCCGCCTGCCGATGCAGGGGACACGGGTTTGTGCCCCCGTCCGGGAAGATCCCACATGCCGCGGAGCGGCTGGGCCCGTGAGCCATGGCCACTGAGCCTGCGCGTCCGGAGCCTGTGCTCCGCAACGGGAGAGGCCACAACAGTGAGAGGCCCGCGTACCGCAAAAAAAAAAAAAAAAAAAAAAATATATATATATATATATATATATATTTGTAGGAATACTTGGGTGTCAAAGGCTGTTCATATTACTACTTAGGAGTGGAATTTTGGTCATAGAGTAAATTTTGGTTAAGTTTTAGTGGATAATGCCAACAGTTTTTTCAAAGTGATTGTATTAATTTACACTCACAAAAAGTGCACGATATCCTGTTGTTCTGTATCCTTGCCAAAACTTAGTATTTTCTCTCTCTAATTTTAACCACTATTGTGTGTGTATGTGTGTGATTGTACTTCATAATAGTTAATATGCATTTCTCAGATTAAAAAACTGTGCTTGTTTTCAGATTTTTTTACTTATTTGATAGCCTTTTTATTTTGGTGAAATGCCCTTTCAAGATTAGTTTTCATTTTTCTATTGAGTTGGTTGACTTTCTTTATTTCTATTCTTCATACAAGATGGTAGCTGGTAATATACGTTGCAGAGAAACTTCTCCCAATCTGTAGGTGACCAGTTTTCTCTTTTAATGATATTTTTAAGCAAACAAAACTTGCTTAATTTAATATACTCATATTTATGAAAAATATTTATGGTTAATCCATTTTTATGTCCTCTTAAATTTTTTTTTTTTTTGCGGTACGTGGCCCCTCACTGTTGTGGCCTCTCCTGTTGCGGAACACAGGCTCCGGACGCGCAGGCTCAGTAGCCATAGGCTCACGGGCCCAGCTGCTCCGCGGCTTGTGGGATCTTCCTGGCCCGGGGCACGAACCCGTGTCCCCTGCATCAGCAGGCGGTCTCTCAACCACTGCGCCACCAGGGAAGCCCTGTCCTCTTAAATTTTTTAACAACTCCAAAGTCTCATGAAGATGTTCTTCTAGAAGCTTTATTGTTTTGACTTTCAAATCATATTTTTCATTGAGAAATTTCAAAAGCATATTCTGTGATGCCAAGTTGAAGTCAATAAAAATAAATAGAAAAAAACCCCAAAACAAGAAACATTTCCGCTGCCTAAGCATGTGCTTTTTTTGTGGATATTAAAGTATCTTTGTGTTGGATTAGAGAGTTGAGATTAAAGATTAGTTCCTTCTAAATATTAACTTCCTTTTTGGTTTAACAAGCAAAGGGCATCAGAGAAATTGCCTAAATGCTGTGTGTTTAAAGTTTTGCAGTTTGTTATTGGCTACTGGAATTCATCCAAGAAGTTGTCAGATATCTAAAGCTCTGTTATGTTACAGTGAAATAATTATTGTACTTGGTATTTTCAGAATTATTTGTTCTCTTTTCATTGTTTGATTTTACTTCCCTTGTGCCAGGAAGAGAATTCACTCAGAGATTTTCAGAGATAAATAAATGGTTTAATGGTTTTATTTCAAGAATTATAAATCAGTTCTTTATAACTTACTGCCATATTTACTATGAATATACTGAAAGTAAACCAAAAGAAGGAAAATAAATCTGAAAAAAATAGGGGAAGAATGGAGCAAATGAAAAGAAAATTGAATGAAAGGTTTTACATGAAAATGTTTACTGAGTCACCTTTGGTTGTCAGGAAAATGGACACATTCAGTTTTCACATATGTACACACATACATAATTCACAAAACAAATGCACATACAGACTTTATATCTTTTTTCTTTAATTGTCTTTATTTTTCAATCATTTAAAATGAATATAATAATTTAATATTCAGCAGTATACTGTTACTATAATACAATTGTATGTAGGCTATAAAATATACAAATATTCCCATAGCTACAACATTAGCACATAGATATTATTTTATTTTGAATCAAAGTCTTTCACTTTTGTGTATTTATTTAACCATCATACGGTATTTACAGATTGGGTTTGATCTTCTAGAATAATAAAACTAATTTAAAAGTTATCACTTCAAATTGTGAAACAAGAATTATTACACACTTTCTAAATTCTTGATTCAGACTTAGGGAGCTGGACCATAACTGATCATGACTGGTAAGAAGTTCACATAGTTAAAAATATCCATGGCTATGATATATTTTTTACTGTGACAGTTTTAGACATAATGCATCTGAAGTTAATTAAAACACAGTATGCATAAAATTGTCTAATGTTTATTTAGGAGAATCACAGTTTCGTGGGTGGGCCCCTTTCCCTGCTGAACATAGTTAATTTGATAGTCCCAGTAGAAACTGGAGTCTCAGCTGAGGCTAAAGCTTCCATAATATTTATCCTCTCAAATCTTTCTACCACCTACTGCTTTTAGGGTATCCAAAACTAGTCCTTTGATTAGAGAAAATAGAATTTATCATGACTTTGGTAGTTTGAATATGGACAAATAAAAAGGTAACATGGCTAAAGTATTAATGATAATAGAGATAATTAAGAGATAATAGCAGTGGAAGTGGTTCAGGAATTCATTACTGCAACTGATGACCTGACAACAGTGGCTTAAACATGATAGTATTATGTTCTTCATTTAAAACCAAGTTTTAATTGGTAAGAGGGCTTAATGACATTAGGACATTTTTCTCCTGGTCAACACGTGCCTGTTGCAGCACCAGTCATCATTTCCAAATTCCAGGGAGGAAAAAACATAAGGGAGAAAGGATACATACAGAACACTTGTAAATCTCACTGTACAATGAATGTTAACACATGGCCACGCATGAATACTAAGGAATCTAGGTAAACAAGTAGTAGAGGATGTAAGAGAGAAATTTATAGGAAGTGGATGCTGGTTGAGCCACGCTAGTGTCTTCCATAGTTGGTAAAAATCTTTGCTAAATTGTAACCTTTACATTTTTCAAATGAATTGTTTTTAAAATAAATATTATAAATAAATAAAACTTCTAAAAGAATAGTTTTAGATGTATACAAAAGTTGTAAAGATAATATGTACAGTTCTTTTACCCCCTACACCCATTTTCTCCCTTTGTTAACATTTTGTATTATTGTATATGTGAGACAACTAAGCAACCAACACTGGTACATTAGAATTAACTAAAGTTCGCTGTTTCTTCAAATTTCACTAGCTTTTCCCTAAGGACTTTTTCTATTCCAGGAGTTCAGCTAGGATACTACATGACATTTAGTCATCTTATCTCCTTAGATCTCCTTAGTCTCTTCTCGTCTGTGACAGTTTCACAGATTTTCATTTTTGGTGAACTTAATAGTGTTTTGGAGTTCTGCTCCAGTATTTTGTAGAATGTCTCTCAGGGGTTGTCTAAATTTTTTCTCCAGGTTAGTGAGATTGGTTTTATAGGTTTTTGGGCAGAAAAGCACATAGGTGAAGAGACATTCTTACCACATCAAATTGGGGTACATGCATCACCATGACTTATCACTAATGATTTAATCTTGGTCACCTGACTGAGGTAGTGCTTATCAGGTTTCTCTACTGAAAAGTTACTCTCACCTTTTTCTTTTTTTTTTTAACATCTTTATTGGTGTATAATTGATTTACAATGGTGTGTTAGTTTGTTTTATAACAAAGTGAATCAGCTATGCATATATATATATATCCCCATATACCCTCCCTCTTGCACCTCCCTCCCACCCTCCCTATCCCAACCCTCTAGGTGGTCACAAAGCACCGAGCTGATCTCCCTGTGCTATATGGCTGCTTCCCACTAGCTATCTGATTCACATTGGTAGTACATATATGTCCATGCCACTCTCTCACTTTGTCGCAGCTTACCCTTCACCCTCCCTGTGTCCTCAAGTCCATTCTCTACGTCTCTGTCTTTATTCCTGTCCTTCCTCTGTGTTCTTCAGAAACTTTTTTATTTTTTTGATTTCATATATATGTGTTAGCATATGGTACTTATTTTTCTTTTTCTGACTTACTTCACTCTGTATGATAGACTCTAGGTCCATCCACCTCACTACAAATAACTCAATTTTGTTTCTTTTTATGGCTGTGTAATATTCCATTGTATATATGTGCCACATTTTCTTTATCCATTCATCTGTCGATGGGCACTTAGGTTGCTTCCATGTCCTCGCTATTGTACATAGAGCTGCAGTGAACATTGTGGTACATGACGCTTTTTTTTTTTTTTTTTTTGCGGTACGCGGGCCTTTCACTGTTGTGGCCTCTCCCGTTGCGGAGCACAGGCACTGGACACGCAGGCTCAGCGACCATGGCTCACGGGCCCAGCCGCTCCATGGCATGTGGGATCATCCCAGACTGGGGCACGAACCCGTGTCCCCTGCATCGGCAGGTGGACTCTCAACCACTGCGTCACCAGGGAAGCCCCATGACGCTTTTTAAATTATGATTTTCCCAGGGTATATGCCCAGGAGTGAGATTACTGGGTCATATGGTAGTTCTATTTTTAGTTTTTTAAGAAACCGCCATACTGTTCTCCATAATGGCTGTATCAATTTACATTCCCACCAACAGTGCAGGAGGGTTCCCTTTTTTCACACCCTCCCCAACATTTATTGTTTGTAGACTTTTTGATGATGGCCATTCTGACTAGTGTGAGGTGATACCTCATTGTAGTTTTGATTTGCATTTCTTTAATGATTAGTGATGTTGAGCAACCTTTCATGTGTTTGTTGGCAATCTGTCTATCTTCTTTGGAAAACTCTATTTAGGTCTTCTCCCCATTTTTGGATTGGGTTGTTTGTTTTTTTGATATTGAGCTACGTGAGCTTCTTGTAAATTTTGAAGATTAATCCTTTGTAAGTTTTTGCATTTGCAAATATTTTCTCCCATTCTGAGGGTTGTCTTTTCATCTTGTTTATGGTTTCCTTTGCTGTGCAAAAGCTTTTAAATTTCATTAGGTCCCATTTGTTTATTTTTGTTTTTATTTCCATTTCTCTAGAAGGTGGGTCAAAAAGGATCTTGCTGTGATTTATGTCAGAGTGTTCTGCCTATGTTTTCCTCTAACTGTTTTATAGTGTCTGGCCTTACATTTAGGTCTTTAATCCATTTTGAGTTTATTTTTGTGTTTGGTGTTAGGGAGTATTCTAATTTCATTCTTTTATATGTAGCTGTCCAGTTTTCCCAGCACCACTTATTGAAGAGGGTGCCTTTTCTCCATTGTATATTCTTGCATCCTTTATCAAAAGTAAGGTGACCATATGTGTGTGGGTTTATCTCTCGGCTTTCTATCCTGTTCTATTGAGCTATATTTCTGTATTTGTGCCAGTACCATACTGTCTTGATTACTGTAGCTTTGTAGTATAGTCTGAAGTCTGGGAGTCTGATTCCTCCAGCTCTGTTTTTCCTTCTCAAGATTGCTTTGTGTTATTTGTGTTTCCATACAAATTGTGAATTTTCTTGCTCTGGTTCTGTGAAAAATGCCATTGGTAGTTTGATAGGGTTTGCATTGAATCTGTAGATTGCCTTGGGTAGTATAGTCATTTTCACAGTGTTGATTCTTCCAATCCAAGAACATGGTATATCTCTTCATCTGTTTGTCTCATGTTTAATTTCTTTCATCAGTGTCTTATACCTTTCTGCATACAGGTTTTTTGTCTCCTTAAGTAGGTTTATTCCAAGGTATTTTATTTTTTTTGTTGCAGTGGTAAATGGGAGTGTTTCTTTAATTTCTCTTTCAGATTTTTCATCATTAGTGTATAGGAATTGAAGAGATTTCTGTCCATTAATTTTGTATCCTACTACTCTGTCAAATTCATTGATTAGCTCTAGTAATGTTTTGGTAGCATCTTTAGGATTCTCTATGTATCCTGTCATGTCGTCTGCAAAAACTGACAGCTTTACTTCTTTTCTGATTTGGATTCCTTTAATTTCTTTTTCTTCTCTGATTGCTGTGGCTAAGACTTCCAAAACTATGTTGAATCATAGTGGTGAGAGTGGACCACCTTGTCTTGTCCCTCATTTCAGAGGAAATGGTTTCAGGTTTTCACCATTGAGAATGATGTTGGCTGTGGGTGTGTCATATATGTTCTTCATTATGTTAAGGTAAGTTCCCTCTATGCCTACTGTCTGGAGAGTTTTTATCACAAATTGGTGTTGAATTTTGTCAAAAGCTTTTTCTGCATCTATTGAGATTATCATATGGTTTTTCTCCTTCAGTTTGTTAGTATGGTTTTTCACATCAATTGATTGGTATATTGAAGAATCCTTGCATTCCTGGGATAAACCCCACTTGATCATGGTGTATGATCCATTAAATGTGCTGGTGGATTCTGTTTGCTAGTATTTTCTTGAGGATTTTTTCATCTTTGTTCATCAGTGTTATTGGCGTGTAGTTTTCTTTTTTGGTAACATCTTTGTCTGCTTTTGGTATCAGGGTGATGGTAGCCTCATAGAATGAGTTTGGGAGTCTTCCTCCCTCTGCTATATTTTGGAAGAATTTGAGAAGGATAGGTGTTAACTCTTCTCTAAATGTTTGATAGATTTGCTTGTGAAGCCATCTGGTGTTGGGCTTTTGTTTGTTGGAAGAGTTTTAATCACAGTCTAAATTTCAGTGCTTGTTATTGGTCTGTTTATATTTTCTATTTCTTCCTGGTTCAGTCTTGGAAGGTTGTGCTTTTCTAAGAATTCCTCTGTTTCTTCCCAATTGTCCAGTTTATTGGAATGTAGTTGCTTGTCATAAACTCTCATGATCCTTTGTATTTCTGCAGTGTCAGTTGTTACTTCCTTTTCATTTGTAATTCTGTTGATTTGTGTCTTCTCCCTTTTTTTCTTGATGAGTCTGGATAATGGTTTATCAATTTTATTTATCTTCTCAAAGAACTAGCTTTTAGTTTTATTGATCTTTGCTGTCATTTCCTTCATTTCTGTATAATTTCTTTCTGATATGATATTTATGATTTCTTTCCTTCTGCTAACTTTAGGGTATTTTCTTCTTTCTGTAATTGCTTTAGGTGTAAGTTTAGGTTGTTTATTTGAGGTGTTTCTTGAGGTAGGATTGTATTGCTATAAACTTCCATCTTATAACTGCTTTTGCTGTATCCCATAGATTTTGGGTTGTCATGTTTTCATTGTTATTTGTTTGTAGGTATTTTCTGATTTCCTCTTTGATTTCTTCAGTGATCTCTTGGTTATTAAGTAGCATATTGTTTAGCCTCCATGTGTTTGTATTTTTTACAGATTTTTTCCTGTAATTCCTATCTAGTCTCATAGCATTGTGGTTGGAAAAGATACTTGATACGATTTAAATTTTCTTAAACTTACCAAGGCTTGTTCTGTGACCCACGATATAATCGATCCTGGAGTATGTTCCATGAGCACTTGAGAAGAAAGTGTATTCTGTTGTTTTGGATGGAATGTCGTATAAATATCAATTAAATCCATCTTGTTTAATATGTCATTTAAAGCTTGTGTTTCCTTGCTTATTTTCATTTTGGGTAAACTGTCCATTGGTGAAGGTGGGGTTTTAAGGTCTGCTGCTATGATTGTGTTACTGTCAGTTTCCCCTTTTATGGCTGTTAACATTTGACTTATGTATTGTGGTACTCCTATGTTTCGTGCATAAACATTTACAATTGTTACATCTTCTTCTTGGATTGATCACTTGATCATTATGTAGTGTCCTTCTTTGTCTCTTGTAATAGTCTTATTTTAAAGTTTGTTTTGTCTGATATGAGAATTGCTCCTCCAGCCTTCTTTTGATTTCCATTTGCATGGAATATCTTTTTCCATCCCCTCACTTTCAGTCTGTATGTGTCCCTAGGTCTGAAGTGGGTCTCTTTTAGACAGTATATATACAGGGCTTGTTTTTGTTTCCATTCAGCCAGTATGTCTTTTGGTTGGAGCATTTAATCTATTTACATTTAAGGTAGTTATCAATATGTGTGTTCCTATTCCATTTTCTTAATTGTTTGGGGTTTGTTATTGTAGGTCTTTTCCTTCTCTTGTGTTTCCTGCCTAGAGAAGTTCCTTTAGCATTTGTTGTAAAGCTGGTTTGGTGGTGGTGAATTCTTTTAGCTTTCGTTTGTCTGTAAAGGTTTTAATTTCTCCATCGAATCTCAATGAGATCCTTGCTGGGTAGAGTAATCTTGGTTGTAGGTTTTTCCCTTTCATCACTTTAAATATGTCCTGCCATTCCCTTCTGGCTTGCAGAGTTTCTGCTGAAAGATCAGCTGTTAACATTATGGCGATTCCCTTGTATATTATTTGTTGTTTTTCCCTTCATGGTTTTAATACTTTTTCTTTGTATTTAATTTTTGATAGTTTGATTAATACGTGTCTTGGCATGTTTTCCTTGGATTTATCCTATATGGGACTCTCCGTGTTTCCTGGACTTGACTATTTCCTTTCCTATATTAGGGAACTCCCACCGTTTTCGTATCACACTTTTGAAAGGAAATCATTATGCATAGCCCATTAACATTTTTTTATTGAAGCATAGTAGATTTACAGTATTATGTTAGTTTCAGGTGTAGAGCAAAGTCATTCAGTTATACACTTTTTCAGATAATATTCCATTATAGGTTATTACAGGATTTTGAATATAATTCTCTGTGCTGTACATTAAATACTTGTTGCTTGTATATTTTATGTATAGTAGTTTGTATCTGTTAATGCCATACTCCTGATTTGTCCTTCCCTCGATCCTTTTCCCCTTTGTTAACCATAAATTTGTTTTCTATATCTGATACACAACCCATTTATAAGAGTTATGCTCTAACTCCGTGGGGGCAAAAGTATCTACATAAAGTATTTTAAATTCTTCCACATGGGAAATTGACCTCTTCTCTCCCATTTCTTTCTTTATTTTTTTTTTAAATTATTATTATTTTTAACATCTTTAATGGAGTATAATTGCTTTACATTGTTGTGTTAGTTGCTGCTGTATAACAAAGTGAATCACCTACACCTATGCATATATCCCCATATCCCCTCCCTCTTGTGTCTCACTCCCACCCTCCATATCCCACACCTCTAGGTGGTCACAAAGCACCAAGCTGGTCTCCCTGTGCTATGTGGCTGCTTCCCACTAGCTATCTGTTTTACGTTTGGTAGTGTATATATGTCAATGCCACTCTCTCACTTCGTCCCAGCATACCCTTCCCCCTCCCCATGTCCTTAAGTCCCCGCTCTACGTCTGCATCTTTATTCCTGTCCTGCCACTGGGTTCTTCAGACCCATTTTTCTTTTTTTGAATCCATATATATGTGTTAGCATATGGTATTTGATTTTCTGTTTCTGACTTACTTCACTCTGTATGACAGACTCTAGTTCCATCCGCCTCACTACAAATAAGTCAATTTCGTTCCTTTTTATGGTTGAGTAGTATTCCATTGTATATATGTGTCACATATTCTTTATTCATTCATCAGTTGATGGACACTTATGTTGCTTTCATGTCCTGGCTATTGCATATAGTGCTGCAGTGAATATTGTGTTACATGTCTCTTTTTGAATTATGGTTTCCTCAGGATATACCCAGTAGTGAGGTTTCTCGGTCATACGGTATTTCTATTTTTAATTTTTTGCGAACGTCCATACTCTTCTCCATAGTGGCTGTATCAATTTACATTCCTACCAGCAGTGCAAGAGGATTTCCTTTTCTCCACGTCCTCTCCAGCATTTATTGTTTTAGATTTTTTGATGATGGCCTTTCTGACCAGTGTGATGTGATACCTCATTGTAGTTTTGATTTGCATTTTTCTAAGGATTAGTGATGTTGAGCATTCTTTCATGTGTTTTTGGCAATCTGTATATCTTCTTTGGAGAAATGTCTGTTTAGGTCTTCTGCCCATTTTTGTATTGGGTTGTTTGCTTTTTTGATATTGAGCTGCATGAGCTGCTTGTAAATTTTGGAGTTAAACATTTGTCAGTTGCTTCATTTGCAGATATTTTCTCCCATTCTGAGGGTTGTCTTTTCATCTTTTTTATGGTTTCCTTTGCTGTGCAAAAGCTTTGAAGTTTCATTAGGTCCCATTTGTTTCCTTGTGCTTTTATTTCCATTTCTTTAGGAGGTAGGTCAAAAAGGATCTTGCTGTGATTTATGTCATAGAGTGTTCTGCCTATATTTTGCTCTAAGAGTTTTATAGTCTCTGGCCTTACATTTAGGTCTTTAATCCATTTTGAGTTTATTTTTGTGTTTGGTGTTAGGCAGTGTTCTAATTTCATTCTTTTACATGTAGCTGCCCAGTTTTCCCAGCACTGCTTACTGAAGAGGCTGCCTTTTCTCCATTGTATACTCTTTTTTTTTTTTTTTTTTTTTGCGGTATGCGGACCTCTCACTGTTGTGGCCTCTCTCGTTGCGGAGCACAGGCCCCAGACGTGCAGGCTCAGCGGCCATGGCTCATGGGCCCAGCCACTCCGCAGCATGTGAGATGTTCCCGGACCGGGGCACGAACCCGTGTCCCCTGCATCGGCAGGCGGACTCTCAACCACTACGCCACCAGGGAAGCCCTCCATTGTATACTCTTGCCTCTTTTATAAGGTGACCATATGTGTGGGTTTATCTCTGGGCTTTCTATCCTGTTCCATTGATCTATATTTCTGTTTTTGTGCCGGTGCCATACTCTGTTGGTTACTGTAGCTTTGTAGTATATCTGAATTCAGGAAGGCTGATTCCTGCTGCTCCATTTTTCTTTCTCAAGATAGCTCTGGCTATTCGGGATGTTTTGTGTTTCCATACAATTTGGAAATTTTTGCTCTATTTCTATGAAAAATGCCATTGGTAGTTTGATAGGGATTGCATTTAATCTGTAGATTTCTTTGGGTAGTGTAGTCATTTTCACAATGTTGATTCTTACAATCCAAGAAAATGGTATATCTCTCCATCTATTTGTCTGTTTTTAAATTTCTTTCATCAGTGTCTTATAGTTTTCTGCATACAGGTCTTTTGTTTCCTTAGGTAAGTTTCTTCCTAGGTATTTTATTCTTTTTTTTTTTTTTTTCCAGTGGTAAATGGGAGTGTTTCCTTAATTTCTCTTTCATACTTTTTATCATTATTGTTTAGGAATGCAAGAGATTTCTGTGCATTGATTTTGTATCCTTCTGCACTACCAAATTCATTGATTAGCTCTATTAGTTTTCTGGTAGCATCTTTAGTATTCTCTGTGTATTGTATCATATCTGCAGCAAACAGTGACAGTTTTAATTCTTCTTTTCTGATTTGGGTTCCTTTTATTTCTCAGAATGCTGTGGCTAAAACTTGCAAAACTATGTTGAAAAATAGTGGTGAGAGTGGACAGCCTTGTCTAGTTCCTGATCTTAGTGGAAATGGTTTCAGTTTTTCACCATTGAGAATGATGTTGGCTGTGGGTTTGTCATATATGGCCTTTTTTATGTTGAGGTAAGTTCCCTCTATACCTACTTTCTGGAGAGTTTTTATCATAAATTAGTGTTTAATTTTTTTGAAAGCTTTTTCTGCATCTATTGAGATTATTATATGATTTTTCTCCTTCAGTTTGTTAATATGGTTATCACAGTGTTTGCTTTGTGTATATTGACGAATCCTTGCATTCCTGGGAAAAACCCCACTTGATCATGGTGTATGATCCGTTTAATGTGCTGTTGTATTCTGTTTGCTAGTATTTTGTTGAGGATTTTTGCATCTATGTTCATCAGTGATATTAGCGTTTAGTATTGTTTTATTGTGACATCTTTATGTGGTTTTCATATCAGGGTGATAGTTGACTTGTAGAATGAATTTGGGAGTGTTCCTCAATCTGCTATATTTTGTAAGAGTTTGAGAAGGATAGATGTTAACTTTTCTTTAAATGTTTGATAGAATTCACCTGTGGAGCCATCTGGTCCTGGGCTTTTGTTTGTTGGAAGATTTTTAATCACAGTTTTAATTTCAGTGCTTGTGATTGGTCTGTTTATATTTTCTATTTCTTCCTGGTTCAGTCTCGGAAGGTTGTGCTTTTCTATGAATATGTCCATTTCTTCCAGGTTGTCCATTTTATTGGCATATACTTGCTTGCCAATAAGTATAATATAGTAATCTCTCATGATCCTTTGTATTTCTACAGTGTTAGTTGTTACTTCTTTTTCATTTCTAGTTCTGTTGATTTGAGTCTTCTCCCTTTTTTTTTGATTAGTCTTGCTGATGGTTTATCAATTGTGTTTATCTTCTCAAAGAACTAGCTTTTAGTTTTATTGATCTTTGCTATCATTTCCTTCATTTCTTTTCCATTTATTTTTGATCTGATCTTTATGATTTCTTTTCTTCTGCTAACTTTGGAGTTCTTAAAAATTTTTCTTTCTCTAATTGCTTTTGGTGTAAGGTTAGGTTGTTCATTTGAGATTTTTCTTTTTTACTGAGGTAGGATTGTAGTGCTATAACCTTCGCTCCTAGAACTGCTTTTGCTGCATCCCATAGGTTTTGGGTTGTTGTGTTTTCAGTGTCACTTGTTTCTAGGTATTTTTTGATTTCCTCTTAGATTTCTTCAGTGATTTCTTGGTTATTTAGTGGTGTACTGTTTAGCCTCCGTGTTTGTATTTTTTATAGTTTTTTTTTCCTGTAACTGATATCTAGTCTCATAGTGTTGTGGTCAGAGAAGATACTTGATATGATTTAAATTTTCTTCAATTTACCAAGGCTTGACTTGTGACCCAAGATATGATATATCCTGGAGAATGTTCCATGAGCACTTGAGAAGAAAGTGTATTCTGTTGTTTTTGGATGGAATGTCCTATAAATATCAATTAAGTCCATGTTGTTTAATAAGTCATTTAAAGCTTGTGTTTCCATATTTATTTAAATTTTGGTTGATATGTCCATTAGTGAAAGTGGGGTGTTAAAATCCCCTGCTTTGATTGTGTTACAGTCATTTTCCCGTTTTATGGCTTTTAGCCTTTGCCTTATGCACTGAGGTACTCCTATGTTGGGTGCATAAATATTTACAATTGTTATATCTTCTTGGATTATCCTATGATCATTATGTAGTGTCCTTCCTTATTGCTTGTAACAGTCTTTATTTTAAAGTCTATTTTATTTGATAAGAATATTGCTACTCCAGCTTTCTTTTGATTTCCATTTGCATGGAATAACTTTTTCCATCCCCTCACTTGCAGTCTGTATGTGTCCCTAGGTCTGAAGTGGGTCTCTTGTAGACAACATATATGGGTCTTGCTTTTGTTTCCATTCAGCCAGTCTGTGTCTTGGTTGGAGCATTTAATCATTTTACACTTATGGTGATTATCGAATGTATGTTCTTATTACCATTTTCTTAACTGTTTTAGGTTTGTTATTGTAGCTCTTTTCCTTCCCTTGTGTTTCCTGCGTAGAGAAGTTCCTTTAACATTTGTTGTAAAGCTGGTTTGGTGGTGGTGAATTCTCTTAGCTTTTGCTTGTCTGTAAAGTTTTTAATTTCTGCATCAAATCTGAATGAGCTACCTGCTGGGTAGATTAATCTTGGTTGTAGGCTTTTCCCCTTTATCATTTTAAATATGTGTTGCACTCCCATCTGGCTTGCAGAGTTTCTCCTGAAAAATCAGCTGTTAACCTTATGGGGATTCCCTTCTTTGTTATTTGTTGCTTTGCCTTTGCTGCTTTTAATATTTTTTCTTTGTATTTAATTTTTGATAGTTTGGTTAATATGTGTCTTGACATGTTTCTCCTTCGATTTATCCTGTAAGGGACTCTCTGTGCTTCCTGGACTTGATTGACTATTTCCTTTTCCATATTAGGCAAGTTTTCAACTATAATCTCTTTTAATATTTTTCAGTCCCTTTGTTTTTGTCTTCTTCTTCGGGACCCCTATAATTCAAATGTTGCTGTGTTTATTGTTGTCTCAGAGGTCTCTGAGAATGTCCTGAGTTCTTTTCATTCTTTTTTGTTTATTCTGCTCTTCGATAGTTATTTCCACTATCTTATCTTTCAGGTCACTTATCCATTCTTCTCCCTCAGTTATTCTGCTATTGTTTTCTTGCAGAGAATTTTTAATTTCATTTATTGTGTTATTCATCATTGTTTGTTTGCTCTTCCGTTCTTCTAGGTCCTCGTTAAATGTTTCTTGTAGTTTCTCCATTCTGTTTCCAGGATTTTGGATCATCCTTACTACCATTACTCTGAACTCTCTTTCAGGTTGTCTGCCTACTTCCTCTTCATTTGTTTGGTCTGGTTGGGTTTTGCCTTTCTCCTTCATCTGCTGTGTGTTTCTCTGTCTTCTCATTTTGCTTAACTTACTATGTTTGGGGTCTCCTTTTCACAGGCTGCAGATTCGTAGTTCCTGGTTTTTTGGGTGTCTGCCCCCAGTGGCTAAGGTTGGTTCAGTGCATTGTGTAAGCTTCCTGGTGGAGGGGACTGGTGCCTGTGCCCTGATGGGTGAAGCTGGATCTTGTCTTTCTGATGAGCAGGACCACGTTCAGTGGTGTGTTCTGTGGTATCTGTGAACTTATTATGATTTTAGGCAGCCTCTCTGCTAATGTGTGGGGTTGTGTTCCTGTCTTGCTAGTTGTTTGGCCTGCGGTGTCCAGCAGTGGAGCTTGCTGGTCTTTGAGTGGAGCTGGGCCTTATCGTTGAGATGGAGATCTCTGGGAGGGCTCTTGCTGATTGATATTATGTGGGGCTGGGAGGTCTCTGATTGTCCAATGTCCTAAACTCGGCTCTACCACCTCAGAGCCTCAGGCCTGACACCTGGCCCGAGCACCAAGACCCTGTCAGCCACGTGGCAGTAATGAGTCTAGTTTGAGTCCTTCAAGATAAGATAATCCTCTTTTCAAATATGTGTACCTGGGCATTCCATGGTGGTCCAGTGGCTAGAACTCCAAGCTTTCACTGCCGAGTGCGCGCCTTCAATCGATCCATGGTCGGGGAACGAAGATCCCGCAAGCCACTGCCAAAAACAACAACAATATCCACGGCAACAACAAACCTGTTCCTGAAGACAAAGTGTCACTCCATGCTTCTGGGAAAGGCTCTCCCAGCGACTTAACACGGGTTTCTAATCATTGTTTTATGCAGTTGTTTTTAAAATCACATAGGAGGGGAAAAGTTATAATAAAAATTATGTGCTTTTTATATTCACATGTTTAGTTACCTTTATTAGTGCTCTTTTATTTCTTCCTTTGTATTGAAGTTATTCTTAGTGTCCTTTTAGCATGAATAATTTCCTTTAATGTTTCTTGTAGGGTAGGACAGTTAGTGTTGAATTCTCCCAGTTTTTGTTTAGCTGGGAATTTCTTACTTTCTCTGTCATTTTTGAAGAATTATTGCACTGGGCATAAAATTCCTGCTGGACAGTTTACTTTTTTCCTTTCATTCTTTTTGATTATGCCATACCACTGCCTTCTGTTATCTGTTATTTCTTATGAGAAATCAGAAATCTTAATGAGATCTCTAGTACATGATGAACATTTCTCTCTTCCCAATTTCAAGATTTTCTTTGTCTTTGATAGTTTTATTATGATGTCAGTATAAACTTGGAGTTTATGGAGCTTCTTAAATGTATAGATGAATGACTTTCATCAAATTAGAGTTTTTAACTGTTATGTTTTCAAAATTTTTTTTCCCGTTTTTATTTATTCCTTCCTTTGTGACTCCCATTATGCTTTTTTTTGATATGCTGAATGGTGTCCCACACATGTTTGAGACACTGTTCATTTTTCTTCATTTCTTTTCTTTCTGTTTCTCTAATGGAGTTATCTCAATTGCTCTGTCTTCACGTTTGCTAATTCTTTCTTCTGCCCCCTCAGATTTCCTGTTGAGCCCCTTTAGTGAAATTTTCATTTGAATAATTTTTTGGAAATTGTAATTTTCAATTCCAGAATTTCCTTTTGGTTCTTTTTTGATATTCTCTATTTGGTGAGACATCATTTTCACACTTACCTTCCGTTCTTAAACGTGATTTTCTTTAGCTCTTTGAGCACATATAAAATAACTGCTTTGGGCTTCCCTGGTGGCGCAGTGGTTGAGAGTCCGCCTGCCAATGCAGGGGACACGGGTTCGTGCCCCGGTCTGGGAAGATCCCACATGCCACGGAGAGGCTGGGCCCGTGAGCCATGGCCGCTGAGCCTGCGCGTCCGGGGCCTGTGCTCCGCAACGGGACAGGCCACAGCAGTGGGAGGCCCGCGTACCACAAAAAAAAAAAAAAAAAAAAAATAACTGCTTTAAAGTCTTTGTCTAGTAAGTATTATATCTGGGTTTCCTCAAGGACAGTTTCTGTTGACTTTTTTCCTGCGTATGGGGCATACTTTTTGTTTCTTTGACTGTATCTTCAATTTTTATTTCAAAATGGACATTTAAAATAATATTATGTGATAACTCTGAAATCACATCCTATATACACACCCAGAATTTGTTTTTGTTGTTATTTTTGTTGCCATTCATTTGTTTAGTCACTTGCCTGAACTACTTAAGTAAAGTCGCTGTAGTTATTGTGTGTAGCCACTGAAGTGTCTACTCAATGATTAGTATATGACTCTACAGAGGCATCCTTAAATGCCCAGAACCAAAACATCTCCCAGCTTTTGCTGAGGATCTCTCCGTGCATATTGGGGTATTCCTTTAATGCTCCAGGATTCACTTTACCACTCTTCCTTAGCCTTCACTTATTCCTTATACAGAGCCTCAAGGTCGGCTAGAGGTGAGACCTTAGGATCCTCTCAGACTTTTTCTGGGCATACACACAACCCTGGGCATGAATTTATCTTTGCACATGTGCTTGGGCTTCTGGATTCCCAGGAATATATTGGAGGTATTCAGAGTCACCTGTGGACATCTCATTCCAGGATTTTCCTTTTTGTCTGATTTATGATTTCCCTGATTTGGTAGACTAAGGAAAATTGTTTTATAAGTGATAGGAAGTCAAATTGTAACTGCTTATAACTTACTCAAGTTAAGAAAACTTTATAAATACAGAGGGATAAGACAAAAGAAAAAAGTGATGATAGAGGAAAATATTTGTAGCAAACTGACATTACTGAAGAAAGAAAGCAAAAAAAAAATTTTAAATGTCTCCTGAAAAGTAAAAAGAAAATATAAATCTTAAAACTAAAATAATTTACTGCATTCCAGAAAAACTGGATAATAAACTATCAGCATAGACACTTATGTTATTGAAGTTCTTATTTGCAGTGATGAAGATTTATAAATACTCAGGCAGAACATCACCTGTGAAGGATTAAATAAAAATCAGGTTGTCTCAGACTCCCTCATGATTTTAGATGCTAGAATTAAGTGTAGCTATTAAATAAATATGGAGTGGGCAAGTGGGTGGATGGTTGTACTACTTGTTCCTAACCATTTAAAAGAAACAGATATTCTCTGTTATGCTGGTCACAGAAAAAGAAATAGACATTCTCAAACATCACAAATAGAAAAAGAGTGATAAACTAATAGTCAATAAAAATTAGATTAATTTAATAAAGTAGACTCTTAGTAACTATGATAAAGTCAGTTGCAAAATAAGATGTTACAGTTGTAATTTTGAAAGAAAAGTTACAAAATAGAAATATGCAATATTTACATTAATATTGTCAATATACCATTAACATTAAAATATTAATATAACAGGGGCAGAGTCAAGATGGCAGTGTGGGAAGATGTGAAGTTAGCGTCTCCCCATAACTAGGGCACCTGATGGCCGCTGGTTGGGGATTCTGACGCCCAAGGAGATGGGAGTAACCCCAAAGTGAACCAGTAGGATGTAGGGGGACTGAGGGTAGAGGAGAAGTGGAGGCTAGACAGGATCAGCGCCCCTGAGTCTGTGGAGATCAGGAGAGGCAGGTGGGAGGGACTCTCCGGGAAGAGCGGGAGAGGAGAGGAGGGCTATCGCCTGGCCCACTTGGTCAGGGGAGGCTGCTGAGCTCCCAGGCTGGTACCTGCCCCTCCAAAGCCCCATCCAGGCTGTGTGGGTCCTGGGGTCATACGAGGGAGACTCGGGAGATCAGGAGAGGCAGGCAGGAAGAGCCATCCAGGAGGAGCGGAGGGTGACTGCCCCGCCCACTTGGGCGTGGGCAGCCTGCTGAGCTCCCAGGACTATCCCCTGCCCTCCAACCCCCCCACCCCCTGCGTGGGTCTTTGGGGGCATAGGAGGGAGGCCGGGGAGATTTGGAGAGGTAGGCAGGAGGTGCCCAATGGGAGGAGCAGGAGAGGATCAGAAGGCGATTGCCCTCCCCAGTTGGGCCTGGGGAGCCTGCTGAGCTCCCAGCCAATCCCCTGCCCTCCAAAGCCCCTCCAGGCCACGTGGGTCCTTGGGGGCATAGGAGGGAGGCTGGGGAGATCAGAAGAGGCAGGCGGGAGGGGCCCTCCCATACTGGAGGAGCAGGAGAGGCGAGGAGAGCATTTGCCCCACCCACTCGAGCCAGGAAAGCCTGCTGGGTTCCCAGATGAGGTCCCCTGCCCTCTGAGACCAGGGGTGAGGGCACACCTGGGCCCTTTCTGTTCCTTGAGCCTAAGCCCCACCCCCCACAGCCCCCAGGGCCTTTTCCAGCCCTGTGGGTCCTGAGCATTGGCCCTGCCCACCATCCAAACCTTACCCTTGCATAGGCCCTGCCCTGCACAGCCAAGGCCTTCCCCGCTCCCCGTTTTTTTTTTCTTTTCCCTCCTTCTCTTTTTTACTGTTGTGGTACTGATGTACCTTTCCTGTTGTTGACTCATCTGTATGTGAAGTTTTATATTCTTCCTAAAATATCTGTTAGTTTCTTAGTCTAATTTAGTTTTTACTTTGTTATTATTTATTTATTTCTTGCCACCCCAGGTGGCTTGCAGGATCTTGGTTCACAAGCCTGGGGTCAGGCTGAAGCTCCTGTGGTGGGAGCTCCAAGTCTGAACCACTGAACTAACAGAGAACCTTAGACCCTAGGGAATATTCATTGGCGTGAGGTCTCATGGAATTCCTCATCTCAGCACAGAGACCCAGCTCTACCCAATAGCCTATAAACCCGTGTTGGAAGCCTCAGGCCAAACAGCCAATAAGACAGAAACACAATCCCACTCATTAAAAAACAAAAAAATGAGACAGCAAAAAAATGTCACAGATGAAGGAGCAAGGTATAAGCCTATAAGACCAAATAAATGAAGAGGAAATACGCAATCTGCCTGAAAAAGAATTCAAAGTAATGATAGTAAAGATGATCCAGAATCTCAGAAATAGAATGGAGGCACAGATTAAAAAAATACAAGAAATGTTTAACAAAGATCTGGAAGTAAAGAACAAACAAGCAGAGATGAATAACACAAAACTGAATTGAAAAATACACTAGAAGGAATCAATAAAAGAATAACTGGGCAGAAGAACGAATAAGTCAGCTGGAAGACAAAATGGTGGAAACTGCTGAGGAGCAGAACAAAGAAAAAAGAATGAAAAGAAGACAATCTCAGAGACTGCTGGGACAACACTAAATGCACTAACATTTGAATTATAGGGGTCCCAGAAGAAGAAGAGAATAAAAAAGGGTCTGAGAAAATATTTGAAGAGATTATAGTGGAAAACTTCCCTAACATGAAAAAGGAAATAGTCACTGAAGTCCAGGAAGCACAGAGAGTCCCATACAGGATAAACCCTAGGAAAAACACACCAAGACACATATTAATCAAACTGACAAAAATCAAATTCAAAGAAAAAATATTAAAAGCAGCAAGGGAAAAACAAAAAAACACATACAAAGGAATCCCCATAAGGTTATCAGCTGACTTTTCAGCAGAAACTCTGCAGGCCAAAAGGGACTGGCAGGATATACTTAAAGTGATGACAGAGAAAAACCTACAACCAAGATTACTCTACCCAGCAAGGCTCTCATTCAGATTTCCTGGAGAAGTCAAAAGCTTTTCAGACAAGCAGAAGCTAAGAGAATTCACCACCACCAAACCAGCTTTACAACAAAGGCTAAAGAAACTTCTCTCAGCAGGAAACACAAGAGAAGAAAAAGACCCACAAAAACAAACCCAAAACAATTAAGAAAATGGTAATAGGAACATACATATTGATAATAACCTTGAACGTAAATGGATGAAATGCCCCAACCAAAAGACACAGACTGGCTGAAAGGATACAAAAACAAGACCCATATATATGCTGTCTACAAGAGACCCATTTGAGACCTAGGGACACATAAAGACTGAAAGTGAAGGGATGGAAAAAGATATTCCATGCAAATGGAAATCAAAAGGAAGCTGGAGTAGCAATACTCATATCAGATAAAATAGACTTTAAAATAAAGACTGTTACAAGAGTTAAGGAGGGACACTACATAATGATCAAAGGATCAAAGCAAGAAGATATAACAATTATAAATGTTTATGCTCCCAGCATAGGAGCACCTCAGTACATAAGGCAAATGCTAACAACCATGAAAGGAGAAATCAACAGTAGCACAATAATAGTAGGGGACTTTAACACCCCACTTACACCAATGTACAGATCAACCAAACAGAAAATAAATAAGGAAACACAGCTTTAAATGACTCAATAGACCAGATAGATCTACTTGATATTTATAGAACATTCCACCCAAAAGTGGCAGAATACATTTTCTTCTCAAGTGCACATGGGACATTCTCCAGGACAGATCACAGCTTGGGTCACAAATCAAGCCTCAGAAAATTTAAGAAAATTGAAATTGTGTCAAGCATCTTTACTACCACAACACTATGAGATTGGAAATCAATTAGAGGAAAAAATAAACTGTAAAAAACACAAATACATGGAGGCTAAACAGTGTGCTACTAAATAATCAAGAGATCACTGAAGAAATCAAAGAAGTAATAAATACATAGAAACAAATGACAATGAAAACACAATGACCCAAGTCCTATGGGAAGCAGCAGAAGCAGTTCTAAAAGGGAAGTTTATAGGAATACAATCTCACCTCAAGAAAAAAGAAAAATCTCAAACAAACAATCTAACCCTACACTTAAAACAGCTAGAGAAAGAAGAACAAAGAAAACCCAAAGTCAGTAGAAAGAAATCGTAAAGATCAGATCAGAAATAAATGAAATAGAAATGAAGAAATCAGTAGAAAAGATCAATAAAACTAAAAACTGGTTCTTTGAGAAAATAAACAAAATTGATAAGGCCTTAGCCAGACTCATCAAGAAAAAAAGGGAGAGGATATAAATCAATAAAATTAGAAATGAGAAAGGAGAAATCACAACTGACACTGCAGAAATACAAAGGATTATAAGAGACTACTACAAACAACTAAATGCCGATAAAATGTACAACCACAAAGAAATGAACCAATTCTTGGAAAGGTACAATTCTCCGAGACTGAACCAGGAAGAATTAGAAAATATAAATAGCCCTATCACAGGTACTGAAATTGAAAACATAATTAAAAATCTTCCAACAAGCAAAAGTCCAGGACCAGATGGCTTCACAGGCGAATTCTATCAAACATTTAGAGAAGAGCTAACTCCGATCCTTCTCAAACTCTTCCAAAAAATTGCAGAGGGAGAAACACTCCCAAATTCATTCTGTGAAGCTACCACAACCCTGATACCTAAACCAGACAAAGATGTCACAAAGAAAGAAAACTGCAGGCCAATATCACTGATGAACATAGATGCAAAAAATCTCGACGAAATACTAGCAAACAGAATCCAACAGCACATTAAATGGTTCATACACCATGATCAAGTGGGGTTTATCCGAGGGATTCAAGGATTCTTCAGTATACTCAAATCAATCAATGTGATAAACTATATTAACAAATGGAAAAATTAAAACCATATGATCATCTCAATAGATGCAGAAAAAGCTTTTGACAAAATTCAACACCCATTTATGATAAAAACTCTCCAGAAAATGGGCAAAGAGGGAGCCTACCTCAACATAATAAAGGCCATATATGACAAAGCCACAGGAAGCATCATACTCAATGGTCAAAAACTGAAAGCATGGATGTCCACTCTCACCACTCTTATTTGACATAGTTTTGGAAGTCCTAGCCACAGCAATCAGAGTTGGAAAAGAAATGAAAGGAATACAAATTGGAAAAGAAGAAGTAAAACTGTCACTGTTTGCCGATGACATGATACTATACGTAGAAAATCCTAAGGATTCCACCAGAAAACTACTAGAACTAATCAATGAATTTGGTAAGGTTGCAGCATACAAAATTAATGCACAGAAATCTCTGGCATTCCTATACACGAACAATGAAAAAGCAGAAAGAGAAATTAAGGAAAAATTCCCATTTACCACTGTAACAAAAAGATTGAAATACCTAGGAATAAACCTGCCTAAGGAGGCAAAAGACTTGTGCTCGAAAACTATAAAACACTGATGAAAGAAATCAAAGATGACATAAAAAGATGGAGAAATATGCCATGTTCTTGGATTGGGAGAATCAATATTGTAAAACTGACTATACTACCCAAAGCAATCTACAGATTCAGTGCAATCCCTATCAAACTACCAATCTTCACAGAATTAGAACAAAAAATTTTACAATTTGCATGGAAACACAGAAGACCCTGAATAGCCAAAGCAATCTTGAGAAAGAAAAACGGAGCTGGAGGATTCAGGCTCCCCAACTTCAGACTATACTACAAAGCTACAGTAATCAAGACAGTATGGTACTGGCACAAAAATAGAAATATAGATCAATGGAACAGGATAGAAAGCCCAGAGATAACCCCATGCACATATGGCCACCTTATCTTTGATAAAGGAGGAAAGAATATACAGTGGAGAAAAGACAGCCTCTTCAATAAGTGGTGCTGGGAAAACTGGACAGGTACATGTGAAAGTATGAAATTAGGACACTCCCTAACACCATACACAAAAATAAACTCAAAATGGGTTAAAGACCTAAATGTAAGGCCAGACACTGTAAGACTCTTAGAGGAAAACAGGCAGAACACTCTATGACATAAATCACAGCAAGATCCTTTTTGACCCCCCTCCTAGAGAAATGGAAATAAAAACAAAAATAAACAAATGGGACCTAATGAAACTTAAAAGCTTTTGACCAGCAACGGAGACCATAAACAAGACAAAAAGACAACCCTCAAAATGGGAGAAAACATTTGCAACTGAAACAACAGACCAAGGATTAATATCTAAAATATACAAACAGCTCATGGAGCTCAATATTAAAAAAACTAACAATCCAGTTAAAAAATGGGAAGAAGACCTAAATAGACATTTCACCAAGGAAGACATACAGGTGTCCAAGAGGCACATGAAAAGATGCTCAGCATCACTAATCATTAGAGAAATGCAAATCAAAACTACAATGAGGTATCACCTCACGCCGGTCAGAATGACCATTATCAAAATGTCTAGAAATGATAAATGCTGGAAAGGGTGTGGTGAAAAGGGAAGCCTCCTGCACTGTTGGTGGGAATGTAAATTGATATAACCACTATGGAAAACAGTATGTAGGTTCCTTAAAAAACTAAAATCAGAACTAGCATATGACCCAGCAATCCCACTACTGGGCACATACCCTGAGAGAACCATAATTCAAAAAGTGACATGTACCACAGTGTTCACTGCAGCACTATTTACAATAGCCAGGACATTGAACCAAACTAAGTGTCCATCGACAGATGAATGGATAAAGAAGATGTGGCACTTATATACAATGGAATATTACTCAGCCATAAAAAGAAACAAAATTGAGTTATTTGTAGTGAAATAGATGGACCTAGAGTCTGTCATACAGAGTGAAGTAAGTCAGAAAGAGAAAAACAAATACCATATGCTAATGCATATATATGGAATCTAAAAAAAAAAAAGGTACTGATGAACCTAGTTGCAGTGCAGGAATAAAGCAGTAGACAAAGAAAATAGATTTGAGGGCATGGGGTGGGAAGGTGAAGCTGGGGTGAAGCCGAATAGCACAGAGAGATTGGCTCGGTGCTTTTCGATGGCCTAGAGGGGTGAGATCGGGAGGATGGGAGGGAGGCTCAAGAGGGGGGGCACGTGGGGACATGTTTATGCGTATAGTTGTTTCTCTTTGTCGTGCAGCAGAAACTAACACAGTATTGTGAAGCAATTATACTCCAATAAAGATCTATTTTAAAAAATGTTAATATGACAAAAGAACTTGCCAGAAAGCTCTATAGGATCAATAAATTTAATTTTTTTTTGGCAGATGTCAGTATATCTAATATTTTGCTTACTAAGAACATGTGTAAATGTATTTGTATCATTTTTATATTGTTGCTATGACAAATTACCACAAATTTAGTGGCTTAAACAGCACAAATATATTGTCTTATAGTTCCATAGGTCTTAAGACCAACTCGGATCTCACTGGGTTAAGATCAAGGTGTCGGCAGGGAGATTCCTTTGTGGAGGCTTTAGGAGAGGATCTGTTTCCTTGCCTTTTCCATCTTCTAAAGGCTGCCTAATCTCTTTGGCTCATTCCCTCTTCTCCATCTTCAAAGCCAGTTCCATTAGGCTGAGTCCTCATGTTGTCATTGCCAGGGTTTTTTCTCTTCTGCCTTCCTCTTTCTGAAAGGCCCACCCATATAATATATGTTAACATCTCCCTCTCTAATCTAGCTGTTTTGTCACCTTAATTCCACTTGCAATCCCCTTTATCATGTAACAATGTATTCACAGTTTCTAAGGATTAGGACAGGTATGTCTTTGTGCTGCCTTTATTTTTACTACCACGGTGTGCCCCCGTCCCTCAAAGATTCACATATAAATACATTTACCCCATTCTAAATTTCCTAAAAGTCTCAACTAATTAGATCATCAAATCAAGTCCAAAATTGCATGTGTTTCATTAGTTCAAAAATTCAAAATCTCATCTCAATTGGTATGAGAGATTCTCTGGATATAATTCATCCTGGGTCACACCTCTCTCCATCTTTAAACTTGTGAAACTCAAGAAGTAAGTTTTTCTCCAAAAATACAATGTTGGGACATGCATAGGATATTAGTTATAGACATTCTGCTTCAGAAAGGGAAAAACTGGGAGGAGAAAATAAATTCCCTGTCCCAAGCAGCTTCAAGATCCAGCCGGGTGAACATTTCTAGGACTGGTGTGGTTGCAAGCTCAGATGACCCTGAGTCCTCATTTCCTTACTCATGAAATGCAGTGCATGTTTGCAGCTGATTTTTTTTTTTTTTTTTTTTAGCGGTACGCAGGCCTCTCACTGCTGTGGCCTCTCCCGTTGAGGAGCACAGGCTCCGGACGCGCAGGCTCAGCGGCCATGGCTCACGGGCCCAGCCGCTCTGTGGCATGTGGGATCTTCCCGGACCAGGGCACGAACCCGTGTCCCCTGCATCGGCAGGCGGACTCTCAACCACTGCGCCACCAGGGAAGCCCTGCAGCTGATTTTTATCAGACTACGTACAACTTGTAGAATTTTGGTAGTCTGACAGCCTTCTTTCATTCTGTACTCTATCATGCATTTCAGTTCAAGCTGGTAGAGTTTCTGTTGATACTGTATGAAACTTGTGGATCTACAAGGTATGTCATGGAGATTCACTCCATTAGACAAGAGACAGTCTTTCAAGATTATCTTTGATGTCTTTTCTATAAAAATCTCATATCCGTAGTTGTCTCCTGCTGAGATAATTCAGGGAATATCTGAATCACATAGTTAATTTTTTCAAAGAGACTGTGTGTGACTGAATACACTGACCTTTTGATCTTCCTGATCTTTCTGAGGTGTTAGCAAAAGATTGCCCAGCCAACTCTTAGTTCATATTCTGGAGGACACTTTTCTGACAGTGGGAATCTTAATTTTAGTGTCTTTTTGATCTGAACAGGCAAAGGATTTTCTAAATCATCAAGTCTGAGTTCCTTTTTCCTTTTCACAATTTACTGTAAGCAGGAGGAAGAAACTTGGCCACATCTACAACATTTTGCTTGGTACGTTTCTCATCTGGGAGTACAGTTTCATCATTTAAAGTTCTGCTTGCCACATAACTGTAGAATTTTGTGAAGCTTTCTACCCTAAGTAACAAGGATCCTCTTTTCTCCAGTTTCCAATAATATTTTCCTCATTTACTTCTGATCCCTCCCTAGCACTACCTCTCACATCCATATTTCTACTAACAGTGTTTGTGATGAATTAAGTATTCTTTGAGGTAATAGATGTTTTATTTACCATGCTTCTTCCTTTTATCTGATCCCTCACTGGCAGAGTTTTTAATATCCATGTATCTACTAAGAGTCTGTTCAAGGGACTCTAAGGTTTTTCTGTTATGCTCCTTAATATTCTTCCGGCCGACTCCAAAGCCACGCCCACCTCTTTAGCTATTTGAAATAGAAGTACCCCACTTCCAGGTACCAAAGTCTGTATTAGTTCTGCGTTGTTGTTGTGACAAATTATCACCGATTTACCTTAGAACAGCAAAAATTCATTATTTCACAGTCTAGAGATCAGAAGTCCAAAAAGATCTCTCTAGGCTAAGATCAAGGTGTTGGTAAGGTGATTCCTATCTAGAGGCTCTAGGAGAAAAACTGTTTCCTTGTATTTTCCAGTTTTTAGAGGCTGTCCGTTTTCCTTGGCTTATTCTCTCCTTCCTCCATCTTCAAAGCCAGTAATGCCAGGCTGAGTCCTTCTCATATGGCCATCTGTCTGGTTTCTCTCTTATGCTTCTCTCTTCCATTTATAAAGACACTTGACATTATATTGAGCCCACTCAAATAATCCAGGATAATATCCCTAGCAGGTCATCTGATTAGCAACCTTAATTTCATCTGCAATCATAATTCCTCTTTTCCACATGGCCTAACATAATCACAGGTTCTGGGAATTAGAACATGCAAATCTTTGGGAATCATTATTCTGCATACCATAGTATTAAAATCTCATAACCATTCTGTATACCAAAACAGTACTCAGAGTTACTTAAACCTGAGAATTGACTTAAAACTCTGTCTGGAGTTGGGAGATAATAAGGTAAATAATCCCCTTCCTAACCTAACCAATAAAAATAAAAATAGGAATCACTGATAATATTATGAATGAAAGAGGGAAAATTACTCTTAGAGATTAAAAGAATTATAATGCAATACTTTTTAGAGTAATATAAATTAAATGAAACAAATAATTTCCTTGGATAATACATAAGCCATGACCTGGATTACTGCCTTGAGACCTGAAGTAGGTCAGGAGACAAGTAAGAAATAAAACATGGAGATAACTAAATTATGTAATCGTACCAAGAACAAGAATTTCCTTTTACTGTAACAAGGTACACCAAACTCCTTAGTTTAAGCCTGGAATTGTATAAAATGCATCAAGCTTGTGCTTCTTGGATCTTTAATTTGCAAATTCCTTACCCAGCATTGGCTAATGAGGTGCTCAAATGTGCCAAAATATAAACCATATGATGCTAAAGGAGTCTGTAGACTTGGGTGTCAAAAGGCAAAGTGGAGGGTGCTTTTGAGAACTGGGGATGAAAAAAGAGTTTGTGTGAAAGGCTGCAGATTAAATGGTAGATTTTGAATCATTTCCCCCAACTTCATCCTGTAATGCTATCAGCCTGGTTTATGCCACCAGGAGTTTGTTCTCTATAAGAGAAATTAAATAACCACATAGAAAAATCACTAGATGTTTTAAAATCCAAGACTCCCATAAGAAAATAGCCATCTTGCTACCTGATTACCTTATAGTGAACCCCAAGAGTTGACAGGCCCTAGCCTGTCATACCAAGCTTCCAACCAGCTTGTTAATGTCTCATCCTTAAATAGGAAGGGATAGGGCTTCCCTGGTGGTACAGTGGTTGAGAGTCCGCCTGCTGATGCAGGGGACACGGGTTTGTGCCCCAGTCTGGGAAGATCCCACGTGCCGTGGAGCGGCTGGACCTGTGAGCCATGGCCACTGAGCCTGTGCGTCTGGAGCCTGTGCTCCACAACAGGAGAGGCCACAACAGTGAGAGGCCCGCATACTGCCAAAAAAAAAAAAAAAGTATGAAGGGATAGTCATATTTGAGGAAAGAGTTCAACAAGAAAGTGAAAAACAAACAAAACAAAAAGAAATAACATAGTTAATGGCGAGAACCTGCACATTCAAATTAACTGTCCTGTACAAGTAATATTATCAAAGAGGTGAGACAAGATAATTGATCTGCAAAATAAATTTAAAAGGGAACAGTCATACAGAAAGAATGAGCTCTTAGAGGTTAAAAATATTATTGCCAAATGAGAAATTTAGTATAAGTTTTGGAATATAAGTTTAAAGGTGTCCCCAGAAAATAGTATAAAAGATAAGAATATTTTTTTATAAATAGGAGAGAAAATATCAGAAACCTGGAGGATAAATCCAGTAGATTCATTTTATAACAGGAGTTCAAGAAAAAAAAAAAGAGATAACATGAGATAACACATGGAAATTTCTCAGAATAGAGAGATACAGGTATTCATTATTAAAGGAACCCCAAAAATAAAAGCAATGCATGAAAATAGATTCATACCATGGGTGAAAGATTAAAGAAAAAAAGTCTGATAGTATACAAATTAACTGTTTTCAGAAAGGTAACTGCTTTTTAACAAGTTTTCAACTCCTTAAAAACTCTAAGGAAACATTATTTTCAACCAAGAATTAAATAAACAGCTATATTAACAATAAAATGATAAGGTAGAATAAATGTATTTTCAGAAAATAAGTATAATTTCAAAGAGTCACAAAATTCATCTCCCATTCACTCTAAGGAAGTTATTTGATGATATGTTCAGCAGAACAAAGAGTGCAAACAAAGAAGAAACAAAAGATTTGGAATTCAAGAAAGAAGGATTCCAATACAGGAACTCTGAAAAAGAAGCTCTCAGGATGACAGATGTGCTGTTGTTCTTTGGTGATCACATGCTCATTCTTAAAACAATTATTGTGCTTAGGTTAATGCAGTGGTTTGATTAGCCAGACTTGGTCCAGCAACTCCACGCTCATCACTCTACCTGAGTAGGATGTTGGGCTGAACTCAAAATCACAGAATTCTGAGTGAGGGAGGTGGGACAGCAGAACCCCACTTTGCTAGAGAAGAGAAAATTGGAATATAATCACCAGATGAGTTATGCCATATTTATAGCAATTTTTGTTTTTAATTTTCTATTCTGGTGGAAAATTGGAATATTACACCATTATAGAGCAAATAACTTATTGCTTTTTATAAAGTTGATTCCGTGTATCACTGATGATAGTCTTATTTACAACCCTTATAAAATGTTTTCCCTCCTCAGAATTTGGAGAGTGGAGATAGCATCAGTGACTTGATACCGGACAACCTCCTAACTCCCCACCCAATTGTGATATAAACATTCCATTTGTGGGAAAGGTGACATGGAGCTAGAAGAAATATCTGCTATAGTTTCTATGATGACTCCTTTGCAGGATTTTACTGTTTATAAAAGGTTGTTTCTCAGCCTTGGACCTGTCTTTCCTATGTCGTGGATTTCTCCAGTGTGTGAGTGGTGGGAGGTATAGCCCTACCTGGACACCCCTCACCCCCCGCCTTTGGCCTTTCACCCTCAAAGCAGCAGAGGAGAAACCCTTCTTTTCCTATCAAGGAGGCAGCCAGATCCCAGTGATAGTTTCTCTTTTTAATGATTTTGGTTTTTGAGTGAGTGTCAGAAAGACACATGAAAGCTGAGATTTGATTTGTGGCTATTAGGTCTGTGGTCAGTGGTGGGACTTGTAAATAGTGGCAACACCTTAGTCTTTTTTGTCTAGATTAGTTTTGCTACAAAGCCTCCTTTGGATTTATCCTGTTTGCTTAGCTTGATCTTCGGATTTTCATGTAAGTGTAGCATCTACCTGACTTCTTGTCAAATATTCCCTTTCCCTCCAATATGATAGGTTTCTGTTTCTTGCAGCTAAAACTTCTGAGGAACAATTATGTTATTGCTTAGTCATTATTATTTTTTTTTATTGCCAGAATTCAAATACTACAGTTCCCTGAATAAATTTCTAAAGTTTTATGCATATTAGAAGAGCATGAAAATTACTTAGAAAAAGACTTCCTTGGCATTCTGTCCTTTAGGCTGATCAAAGGTAGTACAGCTAATGTTATCATTGACTGTCATTTTAGTAATTCAGAATTTAAAGTCATATATGTTTTTAGAAAATAGCACAAAATAAGCCTTCATAAGACAACGTTAAAACATTTATGCTGCATTACAGTGTTAAAACATTTATGGTGCATTACAGTACTGAATGTCAATATTTGAAATATTCTTTTTGCATGAATTTATACTTAATTACTCATTTGAATTTTCATTAATAAATCAGTTCTATTCCTTGTTAATACAAGACAGTCATTGCCAGATAATCCACAGTATTTTATAGAGCTGAGGCCTTTGGGGTTATCACATGGGCATTTATCTTATTAACATACTCTAACTTTAAGAGCAAAAGAAAGGGGAAGATACTGAAAACAACTCTGGGTATGTACCCAGAGCTCTGACTTATTGAAAAAGCATTTTCTTCCATTAAAGTACAGTATTAGCAGAATGAAGTAGAGAAAGCCAAAATTTAGTGGATAAAATATACCTATGATATTTATCTGAGTAGAAGTATAGCAAAGGAGAGTTTAGCTACAGACATCTTGGTTAAAATGTGCTGACAGGAAATTCTTTATATTCATTAGTAACGTGTTTTTATGCCTAAAAACTTCAGAATATCCATACATATTGAAAACTATTCATAATATGAGTCTAGGGATACTGATGAAAGTATATCTCTAGAGGCAATGTTAAGAAGCAGGGAGGGATCTGGAGATCCACCACTGACCCCATGGCCCCATCCTGACCTTGCAAATCCTACTTAATCTCTTAGTGCTTCGGTTTCCACGGCTACAACAGGGAATAATAATAGCTCTTGCACAGCAAAGGAAACCATAAACAAGACCAAAAGACAACCCTCAGAATGGGAGAAAATATTTGCAAATGAAGCAACTGACAAAGGATTAATCTCCAAAATTTACAAGCAGCTCATGCAGCTCAATAACAAAAAAAACAAACAACCCAATCCAAAAATGGGCAGAAGACCTAAATAGACATTTCTCCAAAGAAGATATACAGATTGCCAACAAACACATGAAAGAATGCTCAACATCATTAATCATTAGAGAAATGCAAATCAAAACTACAATGAGATATCATCTCACACCAGTCAGAATGGCCATCATCAAAAAATCTAGAAACAATAAATGCTGGAGAGGGTGTGGAGAAAAGGGAACACTCTTGCACTGCTGGTGGGAATGTGAATTGATACAGCCACTATGGAGAACAGTATGGAGGTTCCTTAAAAAAACTACAAATAGAACTACCATATGACCCAGCAATTCCACTACTGGACATATACCCTGAGAAAACCATAATTCAAAAAGAGTCATGTACCAAAATGTTCATTGCAGCTCTATTTACAATAGCCAGGAGATGGAAGCAACCTAAGTATCCATCCTCGGATGAATGGATAAAGAAGATGTGGCACTTACATACAATGGAATATTACTCAGCCACAAAAAGAAACGAAATTGAGTTATTTGTAGTGAGGTGGATGGACCTAGAGTCTGTCATACAGAGTGAAGTAAGTCAGAAAGAGAAAGACAGATACCGTGTGCTAACACATATATATGGAATTTAAGAAAAAAAAATGTCATGAAGAACCTAGGGGTAAGACAGGAATAAAGACACAGACCTACTAGAGAATGGACTTGAGGATATGGAGAGGGGGAAGGGTTAGCTGTGACAAAGTGAGAGAGTGGCATGGACATATATACACTACCAAACGTAAAATAGATAGCTGGTGGGAAGCAGCCGCGTAGCACAGGGAGATCAGCTCGGTGCTTTGTGACCACCTAGGGGGGTGGGATAGGGAGGGTCGGGGGGAGGGAGACGCAAGAGGGAAGAGATATGGGAACATATGTATATGTATAACTGATTCACTTTGTTGTAAAGTGGAAAGAAACTAACACACCATTGTAAAGCAATTATACTCCAATAAAGATGTAAAAATAAAATAAAAAAATAAAATAATAATAGTACCTACACATAGGATTATTGTGAAGATAAAGTGTGAATACTTGTAAAGCTGGGCATGTAATAACTAACCATCACATTTTAACTACTGTTATTCATGACTTGATAAAATATCATGCAAAGTTTAACTGTCTATATAAATTTTTGTATGATATGTATATATTTCAAAAATTCATACATGATGTCTTTCATCTCTTCATTCTATTTTTTAAACATTTGGTTCCTTATATTCTCCAATAAATTATGAACAAAGATTTTTATATCAACAGAACAGTTTCACAGTTGCCTAGAAAATTTTCTTTATTAAAATAAAATTGGCAAATTCTGGGAGAGAGAGGAATGCAGTAGATTTTCTTTGTCAAGCGTTCTTCACAGCTATCCTCATATCTGAAGTGTAGGCAGGCATTAAATGATTTTATTGAGTACATTATGTAAAAAATGTTGGTAAAGAATGTTTTAACTGTTCGTAAATGAGTGTAATACATCATGCAGAAAAGGATCCCTAATAAAGGAAGCAGTGGAAGCAATTACAACATTTACATAAGTTGAAAATGTTCATATGGTCTTAACAAATCACGTTTCCCCCAGAAAAACTAAGAATGGGAATAGTATGGGCGGAAATGAAAAGTTTTAGTCAATTGTTGAAAAGTTAATATTCTGCTTCTTGTCTTTCACTCTTCAAATGAAAGCCTTTGGGCAAACATGAATGTGTCTGTACCTAAGAATCTATTTATTTTCAGTTATAATTTCTAGCATGAATTTTCTCTGGGAATGTTACCAAAACAGAAATTTCTTCTATTGGCTCACACTATTTGAAAAAAATCACTTAGTACAGCAAAAGTAAGGGTGGATTTTACATTTACTAATCACAGGCTTTTCCCATAGTGGAGCACAGGATACAAGTGGGAGAAAGGGGAGTTCTAGTAATCAGTCAAGAACGATGCCGAATAAAGGGAGGGATCAGAGGATAGAAAACTACTGATTGAATCTCTTCTATTGGCTTAGGTGACCAAGGTACCTAAGTAACCAACACACACATAAACACACACACACACAATGCAGCCTTGACTTGTTAGTGGGTTGTCCACATTGCATGAACTCACTAGCACAGACGATTGCTTCATCCTTTGCACGGCTTTTTCTGCACAGCTGTGGCTGTGGACACTTCAAGGTTCTGTGAGCTCTCCTACAGTTTACAACTTTACAAGGGTGTTTTTCTACCAGCAGAACATCGGCCATAAATGTCTATTAGTCAAAATAACTGCGGCAGTTTTATAAGGCCTGTGAGTGCATGTTTCCCAGTCTGCTTCTCCTTAAATTACTAAGAATGCAAAAATAACCAATAGTTTGACCTCTTAAATCACAAATTGGATAGGCTTACCATTAAAATATATTGTGAATGTGTTTCCCATTATTTAGCTCATTTAACATGTTCAGCAGCAAAAATTCAAATATTTTGAGTTGGTTATTTTTTTTTTTTTCACTTCAGAGAAGGTGTGAGATGATTTTTCCAAGCCATCAAAGGATATTTAAAAGACTAGAATACAATTGGAGTATTGCTAATAGGTTGTCATTAACCATATGCATAAAAGATAAAGAATTTAAAAGATGCAGTAGGTTCAGAAATTATTTGGTTTTGTGTTATTCATTTTGATAGTCCTCACTGTGGAAAGTTAGCATAACTTGTTCAGTATGAAAAGTTATATTACTACAGTTGACCCTTGAAAAACATGGGTTTGAACTGAGGCACTTATACATAGATTATTTTCAATAAATACATACTACGGTACTGAATGTCTGAGGTTGGTTGAATTCATGGATGTGGAACTGTGCATATGGGGGTCCGATTGTAAAGTTATACTCAGAGTTTCTACTGGTGGGTTCTCACCCCTAAGCCCTATGTTGTTCAAGGGTCAGCTATAAGTCATGTCCATAGAGTGAAAAAGAGGGGTCTAGAATGTAAAAAGTATTAACCGGCAAGTTGAAGAATGACCAATAATAAATGGAGGAAAAATTATTAGAAATCCAACATAAACTTCAAGTTTATCTATATTTCATATGAATATTAGAATGCTGAATAGTATAAGTGAGTATATTCATCTGATTTTTTTCTTTCCTAAATAAAGTTGATGCCTTTTATCTTCAATTTAATTAACCTGAAAAATATTTGAAAACCTAAGGAAATCATGTACATTTTAAAAAGCAGTCTTTGGTGTTAATTTCTGTGTATGCTTAGGATTTTCTCTGATATAGTTGAAAATGCTATAATAAGTGTGGAATAAAATGTTTGATGTGTGAGTTACAAGATCTGGTCACCAATTAGCAATGTCATGTCAGAGATAATCTTTGATGGTAAAGTGACCCGTCAGAATTAATTACTATCAACTAGAGTTCAAAGATGTATTGACTAGCTGGAAAGATGACCAGGCAGAATAGCATCAGTTCAGATATTCTTGTCACACACAGTTGAGATCTGGTCTACATTCTAGCATTTCATTCAATATATTGTAATTCAGATTTAAAGGGGGAGGATTTTAAAGGGCATGTCTGTTCAATCTCAGCCTGCAAAAAATACAAAGATTACTTATATGAATACTGTAATTTGTAATTTACTTATCAAGAATTAACACATGAAGAGGATGTACTTGTTTATTACAGTTTTCAAAACAAGCATTCCTTTATGTAAAAGACAGTAGACTTTTATTTTTATATTGCTATTGCTGGATCATTCATGGATTTCTTAAAGTATAAGCTGATCTCTTTCCCTGGGTTCTTAAATACCCCCTGTGACACTTCCCTCAGATTAAGCTCCTCTGTGCAAGATCTTTCCAACATACCCTGACACTCCAACATTTTTTTTTCTACTGCCTGAAAAATAATGCTGGAGCAGTGAGAAGATCTAATTACTGTACAGTAGGTTACATTTGAGAGGAGAGCATTACATAGATACAAAACACTATTATTAGAAGATTAAATCCTGAACTTAAAGTAAGGGAGTCTTTTCCCCTTTGTTTCATCTTGAGGAATGTGAAGTGGCTTATAATAAGCCAAAGGAAATGAAAGCATTGATGAGAGAGAGAGAGGCTTGCAGGTGGTTGATAACGGCCAAGATTGCCTGCAGTTTATCGATGAGCCACACACAGTGCTGCTGCAAACCTGTATTTTATTTCAGAAAGCATGACATAAAGGTAAAAATGTGTTCCATTAAAATCAGATTCCAAATGTGTTTCATTAAAACAAGATTTTGCAAGCTATCCAGATGAGGTGTAGCTCCTCGTAGACAGAAAATTGAAGCATGTAAAGTTTCTCAGTGAATAGATAAAAGTTGTCTGTGTCTTCTTTGAATTGGTCATTTGTCATTTACAGTTCCTCTTTTTAAAGGATAATAATAGTGGGTAAAGACCTCAACAATAAAATTATGGCAACTGTTACTGTTTAAATAACCTAGTACTATCAGCCAAAAGAAAGACTTAAAGAGAAGTAGTGGATTTAGCAGCTTTCAACTATGCAGTCCCCATTTTTGTTTTGTCAGAAACAAAACCACTAATGTGAGCTAGAGCAGGACAGCCTAGTAGTTAATGTAATGGTATTCTTACAGCAAATGTGAAGCATTGATTCTGTGTTTTAAAATGAATGTTTTGTTGCTCTTATACTAAAAGAGCTCTGATATTATTATTTGTTTTTAAAGCAATTTTGATCTAAAATATGCATAACAGCCCTTTCCAGCTTCTTTCTCTCTCTCTCTTCCTCTCATTTTGAATGTATATTGTGGTTATATGATTGTGTAAGAAGCATTTTTCGGTACACTTAAAATGTATATTATTATTTCCACCTCCTCCCTAATACACACACACACACACACACACACACACTTCAATTAAGTGGATTTTAGTTAATGGGGTAAACCAATAGCTCACTTGAGTTCTAAAGGGTTTCTCAATACTTTATGTACAGCCTAGTTCAGGATAAAATGAAAACGAATTGGAACAATATATAGCTTTCTCTATTGTATTATTAACTGTACAGAAATCCTTGATGAATTACTACCTGTCAGGATATTTTGTGGTGCCAATAGACTCTTTAATTAGATTAGAAGTTAACAACTAGTTTAATCTTTTTTGTAGAACATTTTAGTTCATTTCTTTCACATTTTTGTTTCTACGTATTAGATTGAAAGCACTATGTTTCTTACACTTCAGGGTCAATACCTTACCTAGAAATTATCCTTACCATAAAGGAATTAAATCCTATTATTATTATATTTCCATTCCTGCTACTTTAAAATTACATTTGAAGATATAAGGCGTACTGATCAGCCGTTAGGGCTTTGAGCTGGTGGTCTCACAGTGCACAAGCAAGAGACCTGTGAGAGGTTGCTTAACGTCTATTTTACTCAGTTTTTTCCACTGTAAAATGGAAAAAATAACACCTACTTCACAGTATTATGATAAAAATTAAATGAGGTAATTCGTAAAGTACTTAACAGAGAAGTTAGCTCCATCTTGAAGGAAGAGGTACGGAGAAGGGAGGGGCAGTTTTGTGAGCAGAAAGGAAAGACTCCGGTCTGTGCACTAGAATGTATAATATATCTGGGGAACTGCAGACCAAGTGCTTCACCTGCTGTCTCTGCTCAGGTGGATATAATTAATAAATCCTCTAACTGAAATTCAAGTTAACCTCTCTTGTACCATTGATCAACATCCCTGCACAGAGGACACAAAGATGGAGTAGATGTGGAGGCTCCCTTTGCTATTACCACATGCGTAAGCTGGCTGGTTGCTTAGACCGTCCTCCTTATTCTAACTATGAGAGGATTGGGCTCCTGGGAGAGAATACCAAAGTGATCATCAACACCTGAACATACTAAGTGCATAATGTGCGCATATTTCACTGTTGACATGGTGCTTGTCCACCTGCGCGCTTCAAGACCATTCCTGCTGAGAAGAGGGACGGAAGGAGTGATCTTGGCGATTCCTACAGGCATCTCACATTTCCACAGAAAGAAAGTGAGTTAAAATTGTAAAAGCAGTTGCTTTTGTTGGGTCCACAGACAAACAAAAATCCAAAATAAGTCCTAAATCAGGAAATGGGTATTCTGTGTTCTAGCTTGACTACAGAATCCCAGTGTACAAGCCAGTTAATCTATCTGAATCTCAGCTTTTTATATATAAATTCAAAATTGTGGATTAGTGTATCTTTAAGGTCCCATCTGGGTCCAGAATGGTAGCAAAATATAGCTGTGGCACAGCTAAAAGTACCAGTGACTAAGCTGGGTCCTATTAATGGCCGGTCAGCTTACCTTCCAATAGGATTTTGAGACATGACTGTCCCTCCCATTAATGAAGGGAAGAAAATAAGTTTAATACAGATGGACCTCATCCTTTCACTCATATAGCACACTGGCAAATGTCCCAGCAAAACCTGTGTTCTCAACCACATTATGCGGTGGAGACAATTTTACCTGCTGGCAGGCTCTTTATCTAAAATTGATAGGTCATATGTAATGAATCAGAATGACACTTGACAACTCAGAGTTTAGTAACAATTCCAGAGTTTACATATTTTACTGAACTTTTATCTCTAAAAAAAAAAATCTGGAAATCTCATGAAAGAGGATTTTCTCTTTGTTGGTTTTTCAAGTACATAAAACTGCAGTAAAGCAAAGGCAATGGAAAACAGCCTTTGGCCTGAGACTTTTCTCTGCTTCCTAATTTTAGCCAACTCAAAAGCTTGTCTTACACAATTGTGGAAACAGTGAGTCTGGTGTTAGACTAATCAAGAACTGTAGAAAGACTAGAATGAATAAAATAAGTTAGTCATGAAGTGTTTTTGAACTTTCATGTAGGTTTGGGTTTCAGTTCATCTTGGTGATGAAAATTCCAATATGTTTAGATTTTATGTAACCTGATTTATCAATCATATTAGAATTCAAATTATCTGTTTCTAAAGTGTAACTGTGTTCACCTTTATGCCTTTTCTCCAAAATGTGAGAAGTATAGAGAGTAAATTTCATACAGTTATATGTATCAAAATTGAAATTGAAACTAATTGAAATTTTAAGTGCTTAAATGATCTGTATTATTATAAAGTTATAAACTGGTATAATCAAATACTTCTAGGGGACCAAAAATAACATTTTTCTCTGAGGAATTTGGTAAAATACAGTGTAGTCACATTAATATAAGTTCATTTCTTCCCTGAAAGAAAAAAATCAAGGAAATAACAGCAGGTGCTGGGCTAAGTAACAGTCTCTAGTGATTATAAAAAATAACAATGAAAAGTTTTAATGGGAAAACTCTAAGTGCTAGAAGCATTGGAAGAGCAGATTGAAGATTAGAATTAGAATCCGCATGGGAAAGAGAGAGGTAAATTCTTTACCATAAATCAAATAGATATTTAATTTGAAATCAAACATGAACCTGAACATGTGTCATATAATCTGGCTAAATACACCTGGGTTTTATTAAGATGGTGTGAGCCAAAGACCACAGTGCTTTAGACAAGCTTGAGCAAATCCTCTGCTAAAGAGAAAAACAAACATACTATATGTCTTACTCTTGGCAAATAAAACCCCCAAACTCCAACTCATCAACTTCAAGGAATTGATGGACTGAATTTCCAAACAGGCACACTATATTTGGAAATCAGTACTGTACAACGTTGAACAGCACACATTTTAAAGTGATATAGTCTTGGGTTCAAATCTGGACATTTCTACTCACTGTATGATTTTAAGCAGCTTCTTGTCACTTCAGTTTCTTCACTGTAGAATGTGTACTATTATAGTTCAGTGTTATAGGATTGTTATGTAAAATAAACATGTGTGTCAGATGCCTAGTACAATGCCTGTACAAAATAAGATCTTCATAAATAGTGGCTACTTTTATTTTTATTGTAAATTGAGTGTTTAGTGCCATTTAGACTCTTTTAATTCATGGAATACTTTACGTTAAAAGAAACGTAGAACTATATACCTCTTCTCAATTTGCCATTTCATATATCCTAACGAATACAACTCTTTAAGAAGTTTTCATGGTAATCTTTTTAGATTTTATTTTACTATTCTTTCTTGTTTATAGAAAAGTTACTCGAATAAGGCTTTTGTACAGATTTACCAATTGTTTACATTTCTACCTCATTTTTCAGTTCTTTTTTATTGAAGTATAGTTGATGTACAATATTATATGTTTCAGGTATACAAGTTTAAGGTATACAACATAGTGATTTGAAAGTTTTAAAGGTTATATTCCATATATAGTTATAAAATATTGGCTCTATTCCCTGTTTTGTACAATATATCTTGTAGCTTATTCATTTTATACGTAGTAGCTTATACCTATTTTACCCCATTTGTTTTATGTTCTCTCTCTACACACACACACACACACACACACACATCTACACACACACACACACACACACACACACATTTTCTGTGTATTCTAAAAACATTTAAAAGTAAGTTGGAGAGAGTGTGCTGTTTTATTCTAAATGCTTCAGTGCATATTTCCTAAGAATGTGGTCATTCCTTTACATCACCTCAGTTTAGCAGTCAAACAGGAAATGTAACATTGATATGATACTGTTATCCAATCCACAGTCCATACTCACATTTGATTAGTTGTTTCAGTTATATCCTTTATAGCTATTTTTTCCCAGTCCAGGATCCAATCTAGGGCCATAAATTATATTTTGTTTTCATGTCTCTTTAGTCTCTTTTAATCTGGAAGAGTTCCTCAGCCTTTTTTTTTCTTTTTATATTTTTTATTTAATTATAGTTGGCATACAATATTATATTAGATTTAAGTATATAATATAATGATTTGACATTTATATACATTACTAATTGATCACCGTGTAAGTCTAGTAACCATCTGTCACCATACAGAGTCATTTCAGTATTATTGACTATATTCCCTATGCTGTATATTACATACCTGTGATTATTTATTTTGTAACTGGAAGTTTGCATCTCTTAATCCCTTTCACCTATTTCACCCAACCTGCCACCTCCCTCCCCTCTGGGAACCATCTGTTTGTTCTCTGTATCTATAAGTCTGTTTCTGTTTTGTTTTGTTTGTTTTTTAGATTCCCCATATAAGTGAAAACATACAGTATTTGTCATTCTCTGTCTGATTTATTTCACATAGCATAATACCCTCTATGTCCATCCATGTTGTTGCAAATAGCAATATGTCTTTCTTTTTTATGGCTGAGTAATATATTCCATTGTATGCATATACACCACATCTTTTATATCCATTCATCTATTTATGTGTACTTTGGTTGCTTCTATATCTTAGCTATTGTAAATAATGCTGCAATGAACGTAGGCACGCATATATCTTTTCAAATTAGTGTTTTCATTTTCTTTGGATAGATACCCAGAAGTGGAATTACTGGATCATATGGAATTACTGGATCATCATCAATAGAATTAAAAATTCTATTTTTAATTTTTTGAGGAACCTCCATACTATTTTTCATAGAACCTGCACCAATTTGCATTCCCATCAACAGTGTATGAGGGTTCCCCTTTCTCTACATCCTTGTCAACACTTGTTATTTCTTGTCTTTTGGATAATAGCCATTCTGACAGGTGTGAGATGGTATCTCACCATGGTTTTGATTTGCATTTCCCTGATGGTTAGTGATGTTCAGCATATTTTCATGTGTCTATTGGCCATTTGTATGTTTTCTTTGGAAAAATGTCTATTCAGGTTCTCTGCCCATGTTTTAATTGGATTTTTTTTGTTGTTGTTTAGACCGAGTTGTATGAGTCATTTACATATTTTGGATATTAACCCCTTATCAGATATATTACTTGCAAATAACTTCTCCCATTCTGTAGGTTGGCTTTTCATTTCGTTGATCATTTCCTTCCTGTGCAAAAGCTTTTTAGTTTGAGGTCGTCTCATTTGTGTATTTTTGCTTTTGTTTCCCTTGCCTGAGGAGATGGATCCAAAAAGTATTGCCAAGACTGGTGTCAAGAAGTGTACTGCCTGTGTTTTCTTCTAGGCATTTTATGGTTTCAGGTCTTATATTTAAGTCTTTAAGGCAATTTGAGTTTATTTTTGTGTATGGTGTAAGAAAGTGGTCTAGTTTGATTCTTTTGAATATACCTGTCCAGTTTTCCCAACAGCGTTTACTGAAGAGAATGTCTTTTCCCCATTATATAGTTTTGGATCCTTTATCATAAATTAATTGATCATATAAGCATGGAGTTATTTCTGGGCAGTCTATTCCGTTTCATTGATGTATGTGTCTGTTTCTGTGCCAGTACCATACAATTTTGATTACTATGGCTTTATAGTATAGTGTGAAATCAAGGAGCATGACACCTCCAGGCTTCTTGTAAGATTGCTTTGGCTCTTTGCAGTCTTGTTGTTCCAAACAAATTTTGGGATGACTAGTTCCAGTTCTGTAAAAAATGCCATTGGCATTTTGATGGGGATTGTTTTGAATCTGTAGATTGCTTTGAGTAGTATGGATATTTTAACCACATTAATTCTTCCAGTCCATGGCCCCAGTATATCTTTCCATTTATTTGTGTTGTCTTTAATTTCCTTCATCAGCATCTTACTTTCAGAGTACAGGTCTTTCACTTCCATGGTTAAACATATTCCTAGTTATTTTATTCTTTTTGATGCAATTGTAAGTGGGATTGTTTCCTTAATTTCTCTTTCCGATAGTTTTTATTAGTATATAGAAATGCAACAGGTTTCTATATATTGATTTTGTATCCTGCAACTTTACTAAATTCATTTATTAGTCCTAATATTTTTTGGTGGAGTCTTTAGGGTTTTCTATATACAGTATCATGTCATCTACAAATAGTGATAGTTCTACTTCTTCCTTTTCAATGGGATTTCTTTTATTTCTTTTTCTTGTTTCAGTGCTGTCACTTGGACTTAAAATTCTATGTTGAATAAAAGTGGCAAGAGTGGACATCCTTGACTTGTTCCTGATATTAGAAAAAATGCTTTCAGCTTTTCACCACTGAGTATGATGTTGGCTTGGGGTTTGTCATATATGACCTATATTATGTTGAAGTATGTTCCCTCTATACCACTTTGTTAAGAGTTTTTATTGTAAATGGATATTGAATTTTGTCAAATTCTTTTTCTGCATTGACTGAGATAGTCCTACAATTTTTATCCTTTGCTTTGTTAATGTGATGGATCACATTGATTGATCAGTGGATATTGAACCATCCTTCCATCCCTGGAGCAAATCCCACTTGATCATGGTGTATGATCCTTTTAATGTATTGTTGAATTCAGTTTGCTGATATTTCGTTGAGGATTTTTGCATCTGTGTTCATCAGGGGTATTGGCCTGTAATTTTCTTTGTAGTGTCTGGTTTTAGTATCAGGGTAATGCTGGCCTCGTAGAGGGAGTTTGGAAGCATTTCTTCCTTTTCAGTTTTTTGGAATAGTTTGAGAAGGCTAGGTATTAAATTCTTTTTCAAATGTTTGGTTGAATTCCCCTTTGAAGCCATCTGGACCAGGACTCTTGTTTGTTGGGAGTTTTAAAATACTGATTCAATTTCAATGCTAGTGATTAGTGTGTTCAGATTTTCTATTTCTTCCTGATTCAGTATTGGAAGATTATACATTTCTAGTAATTTATCCATTTCTTCTAGGTTGCCCAATTTTTTGGTGTACAGTTGTTTACAGTAATCTCTTATGATCCTCTGTATTTCTGTCGTGTCAGTTGTAACTTTTCCACTTTCATTTCTGATTTCATTTACTTGGGCCTTTTTTTTTTTTTTGAGGAGACTGGGTAAAGTTTTATTAATTTTGTTTTCAAAAAAGCAACTCTTAGTTTCACTGATCTTTTCTATTGTGTTTTTTTTAGACTCTCATTTGTTTACACTCTGATCTTTATTAATTATTTCCTTTATTATTTATTTCCTTCAAAGCCTGACTTTGGGCTTTGTTCATTATTCTTTTTCTAGTGCATTTTGGTATAAGGTTAGATTATTTATTTGAGATTTTTAGATCTTATTTCCTGGGGTAATGTTGTATCACTATAAACTTCCCTGTTAAAACAGCTTTTGCTGTGTCCCATAGACTTTAGAAGGTTGTTTCCATTTTTATTTGTCTTAAGGTATTTTTTTAATTTCCTCATTGATTTATTCATTGACCATTGGTTGTTTAGTAGCATGTGGATTAGCTTTCACATGTTTGTGTTTTTTTTTCAGTTTTCTTCTTGTACATTTGACCCTTGAGCAACGTAGGTTTGAACTGCGTGGGTCTGCAGATTTCTTTTCAATAAGTATACAGTTGGCCCTCCATATCCATGGATGTAGAATCTGTGGCTATGAAGGACTGACTGTAAGAGACTTGAAAATTTATGGATTTTTGTATCCATGGGAAGTCCTGGAACCAATCCCCTGTGGATACCAAGGGATGACTGTAACTGCTTTGTAGTTTCATATTGTCGTGGTTGAAAAGATATTTGATATGATTTCTTTCTTAAGTTTATTTCTTGTAAGCAGCATATAGATGGGTCCTGTTTTTTCATCCATTCAGCCACCCTATGTCTTTTGACTGAAGTAGTTGGTCCATTTAAATTTCAAGTAATTATTAATAGGTATGTACTTATTGCTATTTTGTTAATTGTTTTCTGGTTGTTTTTATAGTTCTTCTCTGTTCCTTTCTCCTTTTCTTGCTCTCTTCCCTTGTAATCATTATTTTCTTTAGTGTAAAATATGATGGCAAAAACGTAAAACATTGGAGGGAGTAAAAAATGAAGGGCTTTTATTAATAGAATTCACTCTATCTTGTTATATATGAACCTCATATATATATACCAGTGAAATTTTTTCTTTCATAATTTTCTTATTTCTAGTTATGGCCTTTTCTTTTCCATTTAAAGAAGTCCCTTTAACATTTCTTGTAAGGCTGGTTTAGTGGTGATGAACGTTTTTAGCTTTCGCTTTTCTGGGAAACAATCTCTCCTTCAATTCTGAATGATAACCTTATTGGATAGAGAATACTTAATTGTAAGTTTTTTCCTCTCAGCACCCTGAATATATTGTGCTGTTCCCTTCTGGCCTGTAAAATTTCTGTTGAATAATTAGCTGATAGTCTATCATGGTTCCCTTGTATATAACTAGCTGTTTTCCTCCTGCTGCTTTTAAGATCCCTCTTTAACTTTTGATACTTTAATTATAATGTGTCTTGGTGTGGGTCTCTTTTGGTTCATCTGATTTGGGACTCTCTGTGCCTTTTGGACTTGGATGTCTGTTTCCTTTGCCAGCTTAGGGAAGTTTTTGGCCAGTATTTCTTTAAGTAGGTTTCTGTGTCCCTTTCTCTCTCTCTTCTCCTCTGAGATCCCTATAATGAGAATGTTAGTAAACTTGATGTGTCAGAGGTCCCTTAAACTGTCCTCATTTTAAAACTTTCTGTTCTCTTTTTACTGTTCTGATTTATTCATTTCCATTACCCTATCTTCCAGATCTCTGATTTGTTCTTCTGCATCCTCAAATCTCCTGTTGATTCCCTCTGGTGTATTTTTCATTTCAGTTGTTGTATTCTTCAGTTCTGATTGATTCTTTTTATAATTTCTATCTCGTTCTTGAAGTTCTCACTATGTTCATCCATTATTCTCTTGAGTTTGATGAGAATTTTTATGACTATTACTTTAAACTCTTTATCTGGTAATTGCTGATTTCTATTTCATTTAGTTCTTTTTCTAGGGTTTTGTCTTATTTTTTGTTTGGAAGGTATTTGCATCTTCATTTTGCCTGTGTCTCTGTGTTTGTTTCTATGTACTAGTTATATCAGCTATGTCTTCCAGTCTTAAAGTGGCCTTATGTAGAAGGTATTCTCTGGGGCCCACTGGCACAATCCCTCCTGGTTACCAGAGCCACGTGTACCCAGTGTCTCTCCTGTGTGCGCTGCATGTATGCTCCTGTTGTGGTTGAGCTACAAGTGCTGCAGGCATGCTGGTGGGCAGGGCTGGTCCCTTGGACCTGGAGCCACTTAGGAGGGGCACTGATGCCACCTGGGGCTGCCTACCAGGTTGGGTGGGGTGGGACCTGCACATTAACATTCACCAAATATGCTATCAGCTAAGCCATAGACAAGCTTCAATAAACTGAAAACAGTTTAAACTTACAGAGTATGTTTTCTGACTAGAAGGGAATTAAGTTAGAAATTAATAATAGAAAGATATCTGGAATTATCAAATATTAGGAAATTAAATGATATTTTGCTAAATAATCCATGGATTAAAGAAGAAATTGCAAAGGAAATTATATTTTAAACTGCTTGAAAATGAAAATACAATATATTAAGTGTATCAAAATATGTGAAGTATAGCTAAATCAGTGCTTAGAGAAAAATTTATATCTTTAAATACTTTTATTAGAAAAAATAAATGATTTAATATCAGTGATCTAAAGTTCCAATTTAAGAAGCTAAAAAAGAAGAAATTAAAAACCAGTGTAAGTAAAAGAAAGGAAATAATAAATATAGTATCAGAAATCAGTTAAGTAAAAAATGGATAAATATTATAGAAAATCAGCTATCAATAAAATTATTAATCCTTTAATTAGACTGAGGAAGAAAAAGAAAGACGACACAGATTTCCAAAATCAGTTGTCTTTGACTTGCGTCTGTGATTCCTGGATTCCATATATTGCTGTTTTTGAATTTATGCCTTCATTTTGGTGATAGGCCATATCCACTAGCTTCCTGAGAAAAGGTCCATGGGGTATAAATGTTTTAAGATTTTGTGAGATGAAAATGTATGTTTTTATCACCAAATTTGATTTGTAGTTTGAGAGATTATAGAATTCTAGATTGGAAACTAGTTTTCCCAAGAACTTTGAAAGCATTGCTGCTTGACTCCAGTATAACTTTAGAGATGTCTGGTGCCATTTGATGACATCAGTCTTTCATAGGTCAACTTTATTTTTTTCCTTCTAGAAACTTTCAGAATTTTCTTTTGTCCCTATTTATTCTTTTAAGTTTTTATTACACTTATTGAATCCATTCAGTCTGGAAACTCATTTTCTCCAGTTCAAGGAAGACTTCCTTGTGTGTGTGTGTGTGTGTGTGTGTGTGTGCGTGTGTGCATGCGTGTGCATGCACGTGTGTTTTAAATTATAATCTACTTCCTTCTATTTGCTCTTATTTTTGCCTTAAAGAGCTCCTATTGGGTATTGGACCTCTGGATTAATAATATTTTTTGTCTCTTGATCTCTTTATCTGTTTGTTCTAATTTCCTGGAAGTTTCTTTAACTTTATCATCCAACCTTGTTGCAGTTATCTACTGCTGTGTAATAAACTACTCCAAACATAGCACCTTATAATACTTGTTTTATTAGAGGCATACCTTGAAGATATTGCAGGTTTGGCTCCAGACCAGCACAGTAAAGTGAATATTGCAGTAAAATGAGTCACATGAAAGTTTTGGTTTCCAAATGCATATAAAAGTTATGGCTACATTATGTTCTACTCTATTAAGTATGCCATAGCATTGTATCTAAAAAATAATGCATATTCCTTAATTTAAAACTACTTTATTGCTGGGACTTCCCTGGTGGCGCAGTGTTTAAGAATCCACCTGCCAAGGTGGGGGACACAGGTTTGATCCCTGGTCCGGTTGACCCCACATGCTGTGAAGCAACTAAGCCCGTGTGCCACAACTACTGAGCCTGCGCTCTAGAGCCTGAGAGCTTCAACTACTGAGCCCCTGTGCCACAAATACTGAAGCCCATGTGCCTAGAGCCCATGCTCTGCAACAAGAGAAGCCACCGCAATGAGAAGCCAGTGCACCGCAATGAAGAGTAGCCCCCACTTGCCGTAGCTAGAGAAAGCCCGCACGCAGCAACAAAGACCCAATGCAGCCAAAAATAGATTAATTAATTAGTTAATTAATTTAAAATGTGATTGTGTGTCCCACTTTCTCAAGGGGATTTTCAAAGAGTTTTGAGCTACCTTGGAACATATATAATTTTCTTGGAATACAGTCTTAAAGAGTTATGTGTAAATGGTCATCCAGATTTTAGGTTTAACAGTACCTTCTACACTATGACTACTCTTGCAAAAGTCCCAAGACATAGAGCCTGGGCTGTGAAGCTTACGTTTATGCTGGTTTTGCTGGTGGCTGCTTCTGGTTAAGGTTAAGACCTACTGATAACAGGATCAATAGAGGAAACTGCAGCAGGGACAATAACAAAAATCATCAAGGTCAACAAGGACTATGCAACCCATATGTGATATTAAAACATTAAAGTGGAAATCACAGCCATCTGAAACCCAAACACTTAACCTTCTAAGTCACTTATTCAGTAATGTTTCATTCTTTAAAAATGTAACATACAAATTCCTCTCTGTACACTGAGGAATGCAAATTCAAAAGAAAGCACACAATTAGGGGACAAGTAGAAGTACAAAAGAAAGATGGGCTTTTCAAGTCACTTTTTCACCCAAAGAACATAATGGGGCTACTTCTCATTCCCCAGGTATTTCTTTTTTCCTTTTTTCCCTAATTTCTTAAAATCAGACAGTAGTGAAGTTTTGCTGCATTGATTCACTCTTCCTTACACAAACCATTTTTCTTTAGCATGCAGTGCTGTTTGATAACATTTTACGCACAGTAGAACTTTCAAAATTATGGAGTTATTCCTCTCAAATTCTGCCATTGCTTTATCGACTAAGTTTGTGTAATACTCTAAATCCTTTGTTTTTATTTCAGCAATTTTCACAGCATCTCCTTCCATCTGTAGAAACCACTTCCTTTGCTCATTCATTAAAAGCAACTCCTTATCCCTTAAAGTTTTATCATGAGATTGCAGCAATTTAGTCACATCTTCAGACTCTTCTAATTCTAGTTCTCGTGCTATTTCCACCTCATCTGCAGTTACTTCCTCCACTGAAGTCTTGAACCCCTCACAGTCATCCATGAGGGTTGAAATCAACTTCTCCCAAACTCCTGTGAATGTTGCTGTTACCTCTTCCCAGGAATCATGAATGTTCTTAATGGCATCTAGAATGATGAATCCTTTCCAGAAGGTTTTCAGTTGACTTTGCCCAGATCTATCAGAGGAATCACTGGATATGGCAACTATAGCCTTGTGAGATGTATTTTTTAAATAATAAGACTTGAAAGTCAAATTTACCCCTTGATCCACAGGCTGCAGAATGGATGTTGTGTTAGCAGGCATGAAAACAATCTTAATCTCATTGTACATCTCCATCAGAACTCTTAGGTGACTAGGTGCATTGTCAGTGAGCAGTAACATTTTGAAAAGAATCATTTTTTCTGAGCACAGGTTCTCAACAGTGGGCTTAAAATATTCAGTAAACCATGTGATAAGCAGATGTTTTGTCATTTAGGCTTTGTTGTTCCATTTATAGAGCACAGGCAGAGTAAATTTAGCACCATTATTAGGGGCCATAGGATTTTTAGAATGGTAAATGAGCATTGCTTTCAACTTAAAGCACCAGTTGCATTAGCCCCTAACAAGAGAGGCAGCTGCCCCTTTGAAGCTTTGAAGCCAGCTATTGACTTTTCCACTGTAGCTATGAAAATCCTAGATGGCATCTTCTTCCAATAGAAGACTGTTTCATCTATCATGAAAATCTGTTATTTAGTGTAACCACCTTCATTAATTATCTTAGCTAGGTCTTCTGGATAACTTGCTACAACTTTTACATCAGCACTTGCTGTTTCACTTTAGTTTTTATGTTATGGAGATGGTTTTTTCCTTAAACCTCATGAACCGAGCGCCGCTAGCTTCAAACTTCTGCATCTTTCCCACTGTTCTCAGCCTTCGCAGAATTGAAGAGAGTTAGGGCCTTGCTCTGGATTAGGCTTTGGCTTAAGGGAATGTTGTGGCTCGTGTGTTCCAGACCAGTACAGCTTTCTCCATGACAGCAATAAGGCTGTTTTGCTTGCTTATGATTTGTGTGTTCACTGGAGTGGCACTTTAAATTTCCTTCAAGAACTTTTTCTTTGCATTCATAACTTGACTATCCATTTGGTGCAAGAGACTTTGATTTTAGCCTGTCTTAGCTTTAGACATTCCTTCTTCACTAAGCTTGATCATTTCTAGCTTTTGATTTAAAGTGAGAGACGTGCGACTTTTCCTTTCACTTGAATGCTTGAAGGCCATTGTAGAGTTATTAATTGGCCTAATTTTAATATCATTGTGTCTCAGGGAATAGTGAGACTCAAGGATAGGGACAGAGACAGGGAGAAGCCGGTTGATTGGTTGAGCAGTCAGAACACACACATTTATTGATGTTTGCCGTCTTACATGGGCATGGTTTGTGGCACCCCAAAATGATTACAGTAGTAACTTCGAAGATCACTGATCACAGACCGCCATGACAGATATAATAATAATGAAAAATTTGAAATGTTGCGAGAATTACCAAAATGTGACACAGAGACACAAAGTGAGCAAATGCCATTGGAAAAAGGGTGCCAATAGACTTGCTTGACACAGGGTTGCCACAAACCTTCAATGTGTGAAAAAAATGCAATATCTGCAAAGTGCAATAAAGTGAAGCACAATAAAATGAAGTATGACTGTATATCTTATGATTTTGTGGGCCAAGAATTTAGGCAGCACTTAGTTGTTCCAAGTGATGTTGATGGAGGTTACATGTATTCAGCTGTTAGGTGGGCTGGTCTGAATGGTCTAAAATAGTTTTACTCACATGTCTGGAGCCTTAACAGGAAGCCAAATGTTGACCAGTGTGTCTGCTTATAGCCTCTTGAATATGGTGCTATAAGGGTAGTCAGATATCTTACATGGTGACTGTGGGAACCCAAAGATTATGTCCCAAGATCTTCAGTGATAGCTGTAGGGATCCATCCTTATGTCCTAACTGCAGAAGTCCCAAATATCACCTCTACTACATTTCATTGACCCAATAAGGCCAACCCCTCCACCTGTCAATGCAGGAAATAACAAATAATTTGTAGACATCTATAATCTGCCACATATTTAATTACTAAGAATTCTTTCTTGTTCTCTGATTTGATTTTTTTTAATCTTTTCAGGGAACCAATATCTTCTTTTTTTCCTTTTCTATGAGTATGTTAATTATTTTTTAGTTTTATTTTCCTTTGTCCCTCTTTCCTTCGGTATTCTTTTTACATTTTCCTCCATTAGATTGATCCATTCTTTTATTTTCACGTGGAGGATTTCCTAATAGGACTGGTGATCTTGGCTGACTTTGATGTTTAAGACAGAGGCCTTAAAAAAGTTCATTTGAAACTATCAGTGGGTAGAAGGACTTTTGTCAACTGGTTTGCCTCAAGTAAGGCAATAGAGCTAGGTCTGTCTGTTTTGTTAGTAGTTCCACAAATGTCAGTTCTCTCTCTTTAGCCAGTCATTTTCTCTTGTGATTAATTTCTCCTGTGAGCCCTGCTGCCTGAACTTGGGACTGAAAAGGAGAAGGGAGTTGTGTGTTGACTTTCTCATACTAGGCTGTAGGATTTCCCCAGGTGTTCTCCCTGTTTCTGGGCCCAGTGGTCCTAAATGTTAGTATAGTTATTCACCTCTCTGTACACAGAGGCTCTTTTGTGGACTTCTCCAAAGAGCAAATCTCAATTTCCTGCTGCAGTCAGGGAGGGTTATAGGGGTACAGGTTGTGAAAAGGTATCTGGGATCTAACTTCTCCTTTTAACCCAATCTTCTGTCACTTCTGTGTCTTTATTGTTACCCTCTGTGACACCAGATCCCTCCAGTCTTGAACCTTTCCTCTTATTATTATTTCCTTCTGCGGGCATTTAGATTTCCCTTACCACACTCTGCCAAGTCTGTTACCATTCATCAGTCTGCTTTGCAGCTTCCAAAATTTAGTGATTTTTCTCTGGAATTTCCTCTCTTATCCTCCATGGTCTTGTGGATTTATACTTTAAAAAATGTATTTGCTCTATTTTAATGTAGTTCTGGAAGGTATTGGAGATGAACACATAAATTAAACCTGCTGTTGTTAGAAAAGGTCTCAAATATTATTTTAACCTTTTTTCTCTCTTTTTTTTTTTTTTTGGTACTAGAGCTGCTATTAAGAAGAAAATTTAACTGGTTGCTTATAGTTCAGAATGATCAATAAGAGGGAGGTGATATTCTGATTTTCCATTTGAGTATGTTTAGTGGAGATACTAACATTAAGAGATAAAGAGGGCTTCCCTCGTGGCGCAGTGGTTGAGAGTCCGCCTGCCGATGCGGGGGACATGGGTTCGTGCCCCGGTCTGGGAAGATCCCACATGCTGCAGAGCGGCTGGGCCCGTGAGCCATGGCCGCTAAGCCTGCGCATCCGGAGCCTGTGCTCCTCAACGGGAGAGGCCACAACAGTGAGAGGCCCGCGTACAGCAAAAAAAAAAAAAAAAAAAGTTAAAGAGAATACAGGATCTTGGATAATCATCACCCAAATATACCTGAAATATTTACAGAGAATTTAACTTTTTAAAATGCTGTCTATTTGTTACCTGTTTTTTTTCTTGGAAAACATTCAAATTGATTTATATTACAAAACTATACATGTACACTTATCAGATTTTCCCAGCCTCATTTGTAGGAAGAATAACACTGGTGTTTCTGAAGGAACACAGAATGAAAATGAAATGATTGTAGTTACGGTTTTCCCACTTGGAACTCTTCTCTTGTCCTTCCCTCTCAAAACAGCACTCTTGCCAGTGCAGGAATTTGTAGTCATTTGCCAAGGCTCTGCTCGTATTATTTTATTCCTTGCCACCACCCCTACAACCTCTATGTTGCTGTATTCTAGGAGGTTTATTTCAGGCCCTTCCCCAAAGACATGAGTAATTAGTTCCATTGCTATTCAGCAAATGAATCTTAATCACCGCAAAACTGTCTGGGCCAAGCTACTTTAAATATACATGTAAGCACTTCAAGGGTGGTAAGAGGCAATATAGGCCAAGGAAAAGGGTTGTGGAGGAGAGTTCTCAGGAAAATAGTCCTTAGGACATAAAGTAAATGGATGGGTGTGCGGCTGGGTTGATTGTCTGGAGGTGACAGGGGTCAGTAGGTAGTGAGGGAGAGAGATAGGTATTTGGGCCATTGGCCAAGTAAACTTTGAATTTCATTCAACGGTGGGTTCTTTTTTTTTTTCCATTTTAATAATGTGATTATTTAAGCTATAATTTAATTGAATGTAAACAGTTCAAGTTCAAATCAGTTATAGCTAAAAGCTCATTTTGCAATCCCATTTCATTTCAGATCTACAGGTTTATTTTGGTTGAAGAAGTTTACATGTTCTTCTAGCAAGACCCAAATATCCGTTCATTCGCTCTCCTTTAATAGGAATTTCTGATTTTCCTCAAGGTGGCAGTGTGCCTACCTAAAATATTATATTTCTCACCCTCCCTCTACACATGGGTCAGGTCATATGATTATGCACTGGCCGATTAGATATAAATGGAATTGCTTTATGGGACTTCTTGAAGTTTCGTATTCCACTTGCCAGCTGGGAAAGTATATGTGGTGGCTGGAGTGCCATAGCAGCAGGGCAGCATCCAAGGGATGTGGGGTGCAAAGGTGGAGGCACATTGGTCCTTGACAGCCTCAGAGTCCCTGCATCCCAGCTCTTGACATGCCTACCTCTGGGCTTACTTTGTGTGAGGAATGTACTTCATTTAAATCACTTTATTTTGATGTAGTTTCATTCTACTGTGCCTAATTGGATACTAAAGAGAACCCGTAGAATTCTTTGAAACTTTGGCTAAGGATTGCAGGATTTTTAAATATTTGTTTATACCATATGACCTGTCACCTAAACTAAAAGATCATTTTCTTTAAAAAGTGAAAAAGAAGTATAATAAGAACATTTTTTAGTTTTCATCTTGAAGCAGGGGGCCTAGCATAAAGTAGGAACTGAATAAATATTTGTTGTCATCATATAAATTAAAAATTAATTATTGAGGACCTACTATACCTGTCAGGATAAGTATACAGAGATAAATAAATACTGTCTCTGCCCTAATGAGGTTTCTAATTTTATAAGAGTGATGTAAACAACTAGCACTTATACAAGATGGAAGGAATTAAATCTCATAGCAGAGGCACATGGAAAGTATTGAATGGCAGGAAGTAAAGTGACGGACTCCCTAAGGGTGGAATTTACGTCCTGACTAAAACACAGAATGATAAAGCAAGGAACGTAGACTGGGCAAGATTATAAATCCATGCTGAAGAATTTTGATTTTGTTGTCTATCTAACTGAGAGAACTTCAGTTAATCTTTAGGGGGATAATTCTGATGACCATGTGAAAAACTTACTGGAGAGGCAGAGACTGAAGGCCAGAGAAGGAAGTGCAGTTAGAAGCAAGTCTCTGATTACCCCACTCTAAGCACGGAAAAGGAGAAAACTAATATCACCTCTGTGAGTCCTATGGGGCTGAAGTCAAGGCAAGGAGAAAGGTTTTCAAAAGAATCAGAAGGTGAGAGTCCAGCGGGCAAAGACATAGTATTAGAAAAAGAACCATGGATGGACAGGAAGATACAGAAACCATTGTCATGTAGTGCATGTGTCCTCCGAAATTCATATATTGAAGCCCTAAGCCCCAACTTGAGTGTACTTGGAGATGGGGACTTTACGGAGATAATTAAGGTTAAATGCAGTCATAAGAGTGGGTCCTAATGCAATAGGGCTGATGGCTTTATAAGAAGAGGATGAGTTACCAGAGATCCTTCTCTCTCTCAGCAAACAAAGAGACCATGTGAAGACCTAGCAAGAAATTTACAAGCCAGGAAAAGAACTTCACCTGAAACCAACCCTGAAAGCACCTTGACTGTGGACTTCTAGCTTCCAGAATTATGATAAATAAATTTCTGCTGTTTAAGCCATCCAGTCTGTGGTATGGTGTGATGGCAGACTTAGCAGACTAATACAGTCATAGAATTTAACCAGACAGAGAATAGAACCTGAGGGAGATGGCTGCGTTACTTCTAAGGGAGGGGGTGAGTGCTTCTCTCTGTGCATTGTGCCAGCCTCCTCACTCCTCTGTGGGAAGGAGACATTGGTCAGGCTGAGCACAGTGATTGGGTCACATTTATTAAGTTTCTTCATCTATAAACAGCACTAATAATGGTACTGACCTCATATTTTGTTATGAGAAGTAAACAAACCAGTGAAGATAATAGACGAAATATGTATTCTGCGTTCCACCAAACTAAAGATCTGAATCTATGACTCATAGATAGAAATTTGGGAATTGTTGACATGGTAGATAGATATGTGTATAGGAGTATGTAAATTGGTATTACACTAAATTCTGTACTGTAATAGATTAAATAAATAATGGCAGTGTGCAACGCCAAGACACCCACCTTCGTGCTCTTTTCTTTCCATAGTGAGTTGCCACAAAAGGTAGAATTGTCAAAACACACTCACAAGAATCATAGGTCTTGCCCAAGACCAAACTACTAATGATTCAAAAGATAACAAGCAAGAAGCAGGCATACATGTAGTATTCCTTTCCTGAGGGGCTTGAGCCTTCAAAATTGCTTCCTAATTGTCCCTTTTCCCACACTGGAGTAGCAAACAAGCACTAACACTGTGTGGTGTGTGTGTCAGCTCAGCCACTTAGGTTTAGAGCTGCTTAGTTTTTGTGTGTTTAGTCATTCAGGGGCAAAGATGTTACAGGTCTAATTTCCATTCTCTGGTCAGCTATATCCCATAATTGCATAAATTCCAGATTTATTTATAGTAATTAGTATAGACAGGCATATCCTGCTCAAATCATCTTTTACATAAAAACTGTAGAATCTACCTTTTTTTTTTTTTTTAACCAAAAAGTTGGTGGATAGAGGTCAAGATTTCCTCCAGCTGCTGTTAACTCTTTTCTGTCCTACGTGGCCTCTTGTGGGAAGGTGAGACAGGATAGAGTAGTATTTCAGAGGATGACCTCTACATCCATCTCACCTGGATTAAAGTCCAGGTGACACAGTTCTCAGGGAGTTCTGGGATGAGTTCCATAAAGCACTAGCCAAGCTCAAGGTCAGAGAGAGACAACAGTTACATGTTTGGCTTGAAGCTTGTTGAAATGTTTCTTTAATGATCTTAATGTCTTTTATTCATTTGTGTTTCCACCATCCACATTGGTCCAGGCTTAATTAAGACCCTCATCTACTCAATGCTTAATAATTGCTTCTTAATTAGATTCTCTGTCTCACATTGTACTGCTTCTGCTCTTCTGTACCCTTAATTTGCTCCCCAGATCCATTAAAATTAGCCAACTAAGTTAATGATCTGTTCAAGTCATTCTCCTGCATAAAAACAATCTCAGCTTCCAAATTTCCTACAAGATGAAGTCAAACTCTTTTACATGCATTCAGGGCTTTTCAAAATGTGATTTCCATACTCACTCTCCACTGGTATCATTCACTGTGGCCTAATCAGTTTCCCAAGCACCCAGATCATGTCCTGATTCCTGACAACATCATATGGTTTTTTGTGTATTTTGTTAACTTTTTAGCTCCACGACTTTGATCACTCTTTTCCCTCTACTTGGATTGCCCCTCCTACCTTATATGCCACCTCCACCTACTCTGAGAGCTCCCCAGATGAAACTTGTATCTTTAATTTCTGGTTTAGGAAACTTCCCTGATTCTCTTAGGTGGGTAATTTCTCTTTCCACAGTGTCACTTGGCACAGTGGTTCTCAGCTGTGGAATGAAGGAGGCGATGAGAATTTCTTGAGGGACTTTAAAAAAGTACACAACATTCCCAGCCTTCAATTCTCCCTGAGAATTAAAGATTAAGTCTTTTGATTGTCACACTTCTTTATAGCAGTTAAAGTATACAATTATTATTTATACACAGGCCTGTTTCCCATTATGGACTGAGCGTCTCAAGAAAATCAACTATATCTTAGTCACCAACACATCCCCCATATATAATATAGGTGCAATAAAGTTATTTTTTAAATATAAATTCTGTTTATCAATTTTCAGATTAGGACTGTGTTTCCAAACATAGTTGAGAAAAGTTCCTTCCATCATGGTTTAGATTAGTATCTAAAATTAACTGTACACTTAGTTATTCTGGAGGTTGTGCTCTGTGAATTTTAAAGGAACATTTGTTTCATTTCCCTCTTGTTCAAATCATAATAGTTCACTGTATAAATTCCCTTTCACAGAAAGTTTTATAGAGAAATGTGGAAAACATGAGTATGTGTTTATAAAGTATGCTTTATTTGCATCTCAATCATAATAAGTTTATTTTAAGTGTACTATTCAGGGAGCTTCTACAGACACTTAGAATATACATTTGATTTACTCACAGGTGTATAAGCTATAATCTATTAAAATATGACTTTCATTTTTTTTTGAAAAGAAAAAGAAGAAAAATGAGAGCCCTCTGGTGGGCAATACTTTAAGTTCCAAATATCATATATAGTATTTTCCTGATAGGATTTTCTAAAGATTACAGAAACATTGTAACAAAAAGTAAGATGAAGTTTAAAAGTTATTTCAGGGCTTCCCTGGTGGCGTAGTGGTTGGGAGTCCGCCTGTCAATGCAGGGGACACGGGTTCGTGCCCCGGTCCGGGAAGATCCCACATTCCGCGGAGCGGCTGGGCCCGTGAGCCATGGCCACTGAGCCTGTGCATCTGGAGCCTGTGCTCCGCAGCGGGAGAGGCCACAACAGTGAGAGGCCCGCGTACCACAAAAAAAAAAAAAAAAAGTTATTTCAACTCCTAAAGTATAATTTAAGTACATTAATTTTCCACAGAAAATGTCTGATTCTAAGTATTCTACTAAAATAAAATCAATTAAAAACCATAGGAAAACTCACAAAACAATCAAGAATAAACAGTTAAACCCATTTTCTCATCCTCTCACATTGAGTTTAAATGAAACAGGTGCATCAGTTTAAAACCCAGAAAAGTGGTAAAATTAGGAGTTTTGCAGTGCAAATTATGCAATGAACAGATGCATTATTTTTTTCATTTTTTCCTAATTAAGGTGAAATTCTCAAATCATAAAATTAAGCATTTTAAAGTGAACAATTCAGTGGCATTTAGTACATTTACAATGCTGTGTACCACCACCTCTATCTACTTCCAAAATATTTTTATTATCTAAAAATAAAAACCCATACCCATTAAGCAGTTACTCCTCCATCCTTCCCTCCCCGGTCCCTGCCAACCTCCAATCTGCTTTTTGTTTCTTTGGGCTTACCTATTCTGAATATTTCATGTAAATGGAATTATACAACATGTAACCTTTGTGTCTGGCTTCTTTCACACAGCATAATTCTTTTAAGACTCATTCACATTGCAGCGTGTATCATCACTTCATTCCTTTTATGGCTGAAAAATGTTCCATTTTACGTGTATATCAATATTGATATACATTCATCTATAGATAGACATTTGGATTGTTTCTACCTTTTGGTTATTATGAATACTGGTGTATGAACATTCGTGTGTTAGTATTTGTTTTGAGTACCTGTTTTCTCAGTTCTCTGGAGCATATGCATAGGAGGGGAATTGCTGGGTCATATGGCAGTTCTGTGCTTAACATTTTGAGGAACCACCGAGCTTTTCCACAGCAGCCCCACCATTTTACATTCCTACCAGCAGTGTGTGAGGGTTCTAATTTTTCCACAACCTGACTACTATTTGTTATTATCTGTCTTAGTGGGTGTTAAGTGATATCTCATTGGGGTTTTGACTTACATTTCCCTAATGGATAATTATATTGAGCATATTTTCATGTGCTTATTCACCATTTGTATATCTTTGGAGACATGTTTGTTAATGTTAAGTACTGTGGTTGTTGAGTTATAAAAGTCCTTATATATTCTGGATACCAGATATACGATTTGCCAATATTTTCTCCCATTCTATAGGTTGTCTTTGCACTTCCTTGATAACGTATTTTGATGTACAAAAGTTTTAAATCTTGATGAAGTCCTATTTGTCTATTTTTTTCTTTTGTGGCTCATGCTTTTGGTGTCATATCTAAGAATCCATTGCCAAACTAAAGTTCATGAAGATTTACCCCAATGTTTTCTTCCAAGAGTTTTATTGTTTTAGCCCTCGTATTTAATCTTTGATTCATTGTGAGTTTATTTTTGTGGTGTTAGGTAGAGATCTAACTTCATTCTTTTACATGTGGCTATACAGTTGTCCCAGGACCATTTGTTGAATAGACTGTCCTCTGCCGTTGAGTGGTCTTGGTTCTTGTCAAAAAGCAATAGGGCTTAGATATATAGGCTTATTTTAGACTCTCAGTTGTATTCCATTATCCTGTGCCAGTACCACACTGCTTTGATTACTGTAGCTTTGTAGTAACTTTTGAAATTGGGAAGTGTGAGCACTCTGACTTTGTTTTTTTCAAGATTGTTTTGCCAGTTCATTGCCCTCTGCATTCCACATAAATTTGAGCAATGGCTTTTCCATTTTGGCAAATAAAGCTATTAGAATTTTGATAGAATCAGTAGATCAGTTTAGGTAGTATTGCTACATCTTAATAATATTAATTCTTCCAATCTAAGATCATGGGATATCTTTTCATTTATTGAGGTCTTCCTTAATTTCTTCATAGTTTTAGCAATGTTTTATAGTTTTCAATGTACAACTCTTTCATCTCCCTTATTAAATTTTATTTCTAGCTATTTTATTCTTTTTGTTGCTATTGTAAATGGAATTGTTTTTCTAATTTCCTTTTTGGCTTATTTACTGCTTGTGTTTAGAAACTCAACTGATTTTGGTGTGTTAATCATGTACCTTGCAACTTCGCTGAATTCATTTTTTAGCTCTAGTTGGTTTCTTTTGTACATAATTTAGTTAGCATAAATGTTTTTAAATCTTTGGGGAAAAGTAGTATATAGTTCTGGAGATTTAATATTAACTTTACTATCCTATAAAGCAATATATTTCAAATAACCCTGCATTACTGTTATAATCAGAAAAAAACAAGTGCTTGATTAATTTGATTGTGTTTCATCAAATGTTATGTTTCTTAGTAACTGCAGAGTACCGTACACATATTAATTTTGTAATTATTTCCTAACCCAGGCTATATTTATGCAAGGCTAAAGACCCTCAGTTTTAATCAATTTTTGAAGTTAAATATAAGAATTAGTTTGATCCTGTCTCCTTCCAATCTGTACAAATGCCTGTTCCTGTATATGCAATCCTGGCATGATGTGGGGAAAATTTGCACACAAAATTTAAAATCCTGTACACTGTAATGAAGTTACAATAATAAAAATGGAAAAATGATATCTAGGCACAAGGTAACAGTAATGATTCCTGTGGTTCAGAGCCTGAGTCTATAATTAGGGAGACAAGGAGGAAGTAAGAGGTGGGCAGCCTCTGTGGAGTGTTCCTGAGGATGGGGCAAGAGAGGGTAACTTTCAGGAGAGGGAATAGATACAAATAAGATAGTGTTGGATACAAGCATGAGGAGCAACAAGGGCAAGAAAAGCACAGACAATTTCCCTGCCTCTCACTGTGCCATACAGCTTCAACATCACAGAAAATCAGTGGCCACTGAACCATGAATCAACAATCAAAGTCAATGAAAGTGCTGTTTCAGGTAATTGGTTCTAGATTATCTATGTATCCTTGGAGTCTAATTATTTTTCAAGAGCCCCAACAACTTAATTTCAGTTGTGTGTTCATTATAGATGGGGGAATTCTTGAATGTCCTCAGACATTTTTCAAGAAAACCACATGGTGTCCGGTGATAGGTATAGTGATTGAATTCACTAATTTCAAAGTAGGGTAGCAAAGCAAGCAAAATCCCCACTGGTATATGTAGGAGAAATAGTCTATAACTTATAAAAATATGACAGTTCCTGTCTCCTGTATCTATTTCTTTCAGGTAGTAAAATAGTTACTTGAAGGAACCCAATTCTTGGGACATAGTTCCTGTATTGAAGACTCTTTGTTCTTTTTCAAGATTGTTTTTTTCTAAAGATTTGTCTCACTGTTTGGGGTCTTTAGTGCTTCGGTATGAATTTTAGAATTTTTTTTTCTATTTGTATAAAAAATTCTATTGGAATCTTGATAGGGATTGCACTGAATCTGTAGATCGCTTTGGGTAGTGTGGACATTTTAACAATATTAAGTCTTCCAATTCATGAACATGGGATGTTTTTCCATTTGTTTGTGTCTTCTTCAATTTCTTTCCACAATATTTTGTAGTTTTCAGTGTACAAGGACATCACTTGCTTAGTTAGGTTTATCCTAAGTGTTTTATTCTTTCTGATGCTATTGTAAATGATCCTATTTTCCTAACTTCCTTTTAAATAGTTTGTTATTAGTGCAACTGATTTTTATATATTGATTTTGTATCTTGCACCTTCATTGATTTTGTTTAGTAGTTCAAACAGTTTTTGTGGATCTTTAGGGTTTTCTATATATAAGATCATGTAATTTGCAAACAAATTACATTTGGGACAATTTTACTTCTTCCTTCTCAATTTGGATGCCTTTTATTTCTTTTTCTTGCCTAATTGCTCTGGCTAGTGACAGTCACACAATAAAATATTAAAGCTTCCATCTTAGGAAAATGTAGCAAGTAAGAAAGCTAAGCCTGTATTTCCCATGATAAAGGTGAAATTAAAAATGTGTTTACTCTTTCATTTATAATGAACTTACTCTCATTACAATAGAGAGTAAGTTCAAACATTATACAAACATTGTTAAGCAGTGTAGCTCCTAAAGAATAATTTGAGATGAGTGAATTTTATGGTTTGAGCCTGTTGATTTATAGTTTATTATAATTTTCAGGCTAGCTAACCTCTACAAATGCCTACAGTTAAAACAGTTTTTATATAAGGTCATGACATTTTCTTTGGATGAAAAATAATGCAGTTCTTTAATTTTTTTAAAAAAAAGAATATTAAAGTTAAGCATTTCAGTTACAACCAGTCAAGATATTACTCAGAAAGGTTTTTCTAAATATCAAGTTTCCCTTCACAGATGCTATGTCCATTTTCTTCATAATCTTCTCTTATTACTACTCCAGTATCAGTTTTCTACCTTTCCAGATATAAGTAAGTGAGTTTTCAAGCAGCATAAGGGAAACATCATAATCTCACAGAGTGCAGCATCAAACTTCTGATGTACCTATTCATGAATCCCAGGAAATGCAAATTATCTCCTGACAAAATGATGCTACATTTTTTTCAGTTATGTTCTGAATAGAATAGATCACAGTTTCTGGAATTTCAACTTTTTGAATATCTATATTAAAGAGATTACAGAGTATTTCTGGAAAAGCAAACTTCTCATTGGATCATGAAGTATTTGTTTCCCAAATTTGTGTTTCATCTTAGGCTCAAATCTCCTCTGTCACTGTCTCAGAAATTAGTAAAATATGACTTCTTTCCATATGTCTGTTGTTTTGGATTGAATTATGTCCTCCTAAATTTCATAGATTGAAGCCTAATCCTCAATGTGATTTTATGCTCTTTAAGAAGGTAATTAAGGTTACATGAAGTCATAAGGGTGGGGTTCTAATCCAATAGGACTAATGTCCTTATAAAGAGAGGAAGAGATACCAGAGAACTCTCTCTGCACAGATGTAGAAAACAGGCCAAGAGAGGAAACAGTGAGAAGAGGGCTGTCTGCAAGCCAGGAAGAAAAGTGTCACCACTTTTCTTGGGCACCTTCATCTTGAGGCTTCAGAATTGTGAGAACATAAATTTTTGTTGTTTAAGCCATCTAGTCTGTGGTGTTGACTGCTATGGCAGTCCTAGCAAACTAAGACAGATTTTGAGTGAGAGAGAGAGAGAGCGAGAAGGACATTTATTATAAGGAATTGGCTCATATGATTATGGAGCCCATAGAATCCAGTCTTCAGTGTGAATGGGCAGACTCGAGACCCAGGAGAGCCAATGGTACAGATGAAGTCTGAAGGCAGTCTGATGGAGAATAACCTCTTTCTCAGGGAAGCCAGTCTTTTTCTTCTATTCAGGCCTTCAACTGAAGGGGTGAGACCCACCTGCATTATTGAGGGAATCTTCTTACTCAGAGTTCACTAACTTAGATGTTAATATCATCCAAGAATACCCTCCAAGTTGACATGTAAAATTAACCATCACACCTTTCAAAGGTATTTTCAAATTATACTGAAATTAAGCAATATATAGTATAAAATTATTGCCTTGCCCTTTCCTTCCAATTTTATAATATCTCCTTGTAATTTTGAAATGTTACTTCTGTAAAAATCCTGAGATATACAATATACATCTTCTTTCACTTGGTTAATCATGTGTTTCACCATAATTTATAGTTGCCTAGGGGAAATGATCTTTCATTGATTGGTTAAGAGCTTTCCTCCCACATTTATTTGAACAGCTTGTTAGTTTTTTCCTTTTTCCTTTTGTAAGAATGAAAAATATCTGTAAAGGAGCAGGCATCCATGGAAAAGGCATACAGCATAATTCAGATGTTATGTCAGAAAAATCTGTGTGTACCAAGAGCCCCAGAATTTAACCTCAATACTGTTTGAAATTGGAACTTTTCAAATAGGATTTCATTCATTGTGAAATGATATAGAGTTAAAATACAGTTCAATGATAATAATGTTAGTATCTTAAAAAAATAAATTCTAATATGTAACTTGATATGTTTCTTTTTGAAAAAGATCATTCATATTCACCAGGAAGCCCTTCTGACAAGGAGGAATGTAAGAGTCAAGATAGATGTTTTATTTCATCTATCTGCTTAGCCATAAAAATATCAGTATGTGCTATTTTTTTTTATCTGAACTGACAGTTATGAGTAATCAAGATATTTCATATCCGTAATAGATTTTACCATCATGGGACCTGCCATCCAGAACTTAGGTCATTTGTAGCCTTAGTTGCTTTTTACCTATTTCATTCCTGCTATGTCTAGTGCCAATGGCCATGCCAACAAGTTTTTTTCTGAGAGAATTTCTCTCTGTACTTAACTACCTTTAATTTAAGATTATCAGTCTTATCTTAGAGAACCATACTTTTACTTTCTTTACCTTGTGCCTTTTGTCCAAGGATTTACTCAATGCCACTTAATGATTCAAAGATTTTAATAATATGTGTCATCTTAGCTCAGGGTGCTATAATGAAATATCATAAACTTGGTGGTTTATCAACAACAGAAATTTATTTCTCACAGTTCTGGAAGCTGGAAATCTGAGATCATTGTGCCAGCATGATAGGGTTCTGCTGAGAGCCCTCTTGCAGGTTGTAGATGGCTGAATTTTCACTATCTTCCTGTGGTGGAAAAAGAGTTGGCCTTCGTATGAGGCCACTAATCCTACTCATGAGGGCTACACCTTCATGACCTAATTTCCTCCCAAAGGCCCTAGCTCCAAATATTTCTGGTTGTGGATTATATTTCAGCATATGAGTTGGGAGGGGGGGGGGACACAAACCTTCAATCCATTACAAGTGTGAACACTGTACTCTCGATATGTATCCCAGTATGAGTTTCAATTGGCCTGTATTACTTAAGGCCTTCTCAGTTTTATTTCATTTGTCAAAAATGAGAAATACTTGTATTTTGTATCCTAGAAAATGTTGGACTATTTGGAATACCTGGTTTTCTTTTATTCTTAAAAACTGGCCAATTCATTTCTTAGCTCATATCTTTCTTGTATCACCTATTTGTGTGCAACTGTGGCACACGAATAATATTACTTGCTAATCTCTATCTAAAACCACAAACTAAATCAGTACATTATGTGTCTTTCAAATTATCACAGGTGACACTATTACCTAATATTTTGTGCAGAATAATATTGACTGTCATCTTTCCAGACTCCTGTAGAAATGTCCTTGGTACCTATTGCCCAGCACCAAGGTCAATGACATTTAGTATTTTTTCATTAGAACCCCATTTCTGGCACCAATTTCTATATCAATCAGTATAGCTAAGTTATGCTGTGATAACCAGTGATCCAAATACCTTAGTAATCTATCAAAAAAATTATTTCTTGTCATGTTATATATCCTTTTTGGGTTATCTGCATGTATTCTTCACTCCAGGACTCAGGCTGGTAAACCTGATCCATTTCTGAGGCATGCCGATCTCACAGCAGACAAATAAGAGAGAAGGTTGGACAAGACCGTGGCTCTTATAGATTTTGTTTAGAAGTAGCACAGGTCACTTCCATTCATATTCAGCAGAACGAAGCAAATCATATGGCCGACCCTGATGTAATTGGGACAAGAATGTATTATCTTCTAATAGACAAGTACTCCATGGGATGGACTCTGTTGGGAGAAAATGCAAAGGTTTTGGAAGATAACACAATTTTTGACACATTATTTTTTTAAAAATAATGATAATACCTAACATTTGCTGAGCATTTACTATGTACTAAGTGTTGTTCTGAGCACTTTATCTGTATTTAGTCAGTAATTTTTATAACAGCACCATTATGTAGGAAATAGTACCATCCCCACTTTACAGATGAAGGAATTTAGGCTCAAAGAGTTAAAAGATTGTTTATGTGAAAAGTCACGTAACTTGCCACACTTATATTTGAACTAGGATGCCTAGTGCCAGAGTCTGGCCTCAATCATTACAGGATATTGGCCTTCCTTAAGCCGTTTATATAAGTCATATACATGTGTTCATAGGTATATTTTAATATAATTTTATAACAAAAGAAAATACTATAATTTTCCAAATATTTTGTCAAGTGCATTTTCTCCTACACTCTGTTTTTACTTGTAATCCAAAAATGGCTTATCTGACCTCATTAATTGTTTTGAAAAGGTTTGCCACATGATGTTACCATTTATAAATATGTCCCACTGACCTGACAGTAGAGGATTCTAATAATTTTGTTGTAAACCTGAAATAGATGATTTTATTTATCTATTTTTTGTAATCTGGATAAGGAACTTTATATGAATGGGGAGAAAGATTTCAAATATTTATTAAGTCCAAAAGCAATGTTTTCATGCCCAACTTCTATTATATGATTTCTCAGGAGACATTATGCTATGATCCTGAGATCTTTAAACATGAGCTTCTCTGTATAATGTGAAAGGGGAAAGATTAAGATGTCTCTAAATAGTAGCCTCTGTGGGATAGTTGGAAGAATTTATAGTAAGGAATGGAGATGTAGCTTATTTTAACATCACCTTTTGAATAGGTTAGGAAAATTTTGATTACATTTTTTGCTGAGTGACTTTCTTAAGTCCATATCTCTTGACAACTAATTCCTTCTAAGAGATCCAGCTAGTCAAACCATTGCTGACCCATCAGATTGGACATTCTTACATGTGTTTCTAGACTTCTGAACACATTTAAATTGAATAGCACGTGTGTATGTGTGCGAGTGTGTGACTAGGGGAAACACTGCTGAGTTATTCAGAGAAGTGCCAGTACTCTTATTCAAAACAGGCATATAGACTAAGTAGCTGCCAGTAAGACCCTGCACTAATTTCTCATTTGTGAATTATACTTGGTTTAATGGAATCACATGAATTAAGTAAATTGAAGAGCTTTTTTGATTATCTTAAATCATATGTTTTTGAATATATTCACATAGTCTATAGTTTTTGTAGCTCTTTAGAGGTGCAAACCTCAGGATTTATGTGAATTATGCACCTGTTCTAAAGTGAATGAAGAGGAATGATTGAGCTGAACGTAAACTATGGCTACCAAGAAAACACATTATCTTAAAAAATGTTTAATTGTAGTTGACTTACAATATTATATTAATTTCAGGTGTACAACATAGTGATTCAATAGTTTTATAGATTATACTCTATTTTAAATTATTATAAAATATTGGCTATATTCGTTGTGCTGTACATTATATCCTTGTATCTTATTTTATACCTAGTAGTTTGTACCTCTTAAACCCCAACCCTTTTCCCTCCTTCCACCCTCTCCCCACTGGTAAAGACTAGTTTGTTCTCTGTATCTGTGAGTCTGTTTCTGTTTTGTTATATTCATTCATTTGTTTTATTTTGTAGATTCCACATAGAAGTGAAAACACATAGTATTTGTCTTTCTCTGTCTGACTTATTTCACTAAGCATAATACCCTCCAAGTCAATCTATGTTGTTGCAAATGGCAAAATTTCATTTTTTTAATGGCTGACTAATATTCCATTGTATATATGCCCCACATCTTCTTTATCCATTCATCTGTTGATGGACACTTAGGTTGCTTACATATCTTTGTTATTTTGGAATCTAAAAAAAGAGGTTCTGAAGAACCTAGGGGCAGGACAGGAATAAAGACGCAGACGTAGAGAATGGACTTGAGGACACGGGGAGGGGGAAGGGTAAGCTGGGACAAAGTGAGAGAGTGGCATGGACATATATACACTACCAAATGTGAAATAGGTAGCTAGTGGGAAGCAGCCACATAGCACAGGGAGGTCAGCTCGGTGCTTTGTGACCACCTAGAGGGGTGGGATAGGGAGGATGGGAGGGAGACACAAAAGGGAGGAGATATGGGGATATATGTATACGTGTAGCTGATTCACTTTGTTATACAGCAGAAACTAACACACCATTGTAAAGCAATTATACTCCAATAAAGATGTTAAAAAAAAAAGAATGCTACTCTATAAACATTGGGGTGCATATGACTTATCAAATTAGTGTTTTCATTTTCTTCAAATATATACCCAGGAGTGGAATATTGGATCATAAGGTAGTTCTATTTTTAATCTTTTGAGGAAACTCCGTATTGTTTTCCATAGTAGCTGTACCAATTTACATTCCCATGAACAGTGTACTAGGGTTCCTTTTCCTCCACATCCTCACCAACACTTATTATTTATTGTCTTTTTGAGGATAGCCATTCTGATAGGTGTGTGCTTTTGATTTGCATTTCTCTGATGATTACTGATATTGAGCATCTTTTCATGTGGCCATCTGTATGTCTTCTTTGGAAAAATGCCTATTCAGGTCTTCTGCCCATTTTTTAACCAGCTTGTTTGATTTTTTGATGTTGAGTTGTATGAGTTCTATATATATATTTGGATATTAACCCCTTATCTGACATCATTTACAATTATCTTTTATTCAGTAGGTTACCTTTTAGTTTTGGTTGCCTTTTAGTTAATGGTTTCCTTCACTGTGCAAAAGCTTTTAAGTTTGACTAGGTCTCATTTATTTATTTTTGCTTTTGTTTTCCTTGCTTGAGGAGACAGATCCAAAAAAATATCGCTAAGATAGATGTCAAAGAGTGTACTGCCTATGTTTTCTTCTGAGAGTTTTATGGTTTCCAGTCCTACATTTAGGTCTTTAATCCATTTTGAGTTTATTTTTTTATACGGTGTGAAAAGTGTTCTAATTTCATTGTTTTTGCATGTAGCTGTCAAGTTTTCCCACCACTTATTGTCTTTTCCCCATTGTATATTCTTGCCTCCTTTTTCATAGATAATAGACGATATGTGTTTGGTTTTATTTCTGGACTCCGTATTCTGTTCTCTTGACTTATGTGCCTGTTTTTGTGCCAGTACCATACTATTTTGATTACTGTAGCTTTATAGTATAGTGTGAAGTCAGGGAACGTGATACCTCCACAATTATTTTTTTTCTCAAGATTGCTTTGGTGATTAGGGGTCTTTTGTCGTTCCATACAAATTTTAGGATTATTCATTCTAGTTCTATGAAAAATATGGGAATTTTGATAGGAATTGCATTAAACCTATAGATTGCTTTGGACAGTATGGACATTTTAACAATATTAATTTTTACAGTCCATGAACATGGGACATTTTTCCATTTCTTTGTATTGTCTAAGAAGCAATCAGAATGCCTTCAGAAATTTTCTGTCTGAATAATGGGATGCTGAAGCATTTATATACTGGCTCCTTTCTGCCATTGTCAAGGGTGACCCCTGAAGTATTAACTCCACCTTTTCTGCATTTATAGGCAGGTTAAGTGGCCTCTGTAATTTCAGAGAAGATCTTTGGGAAGAAACAGAAAGGCACACTGTTCACTGTTGAGGAGGAAATATTTAACTGTATGGTATTGTCAACCACATCTGTGGCTGAATCTGAGATTGGCCAAGGGACTTTGATGTGAAACACTGGAAACATTTGCTACAATTTCCACCTTGTTCTGCTCAAATCCATGTGCACCCTGCATTGAATCCACCCTGCCACTGAGTTTTCAAGGTGTTATCTGGTTAGCCTCTATGCACCACCAACACTGAAGACAAATGATAACTGACTGATATCCACAAATGAGTCATCCCACCCACCTAGTTCTTGAGTGCTAATTCTGTGGTGGCTATTTGCTGGTGGGCACTGAGATACGACACAAATATCTGTATGCTCTGTACAGTCAGAGTAAGGGTACTGGAAGAAGGTTGCATGGACGTTGTGATACTAGAATGGGCCTATTAGGTCGATTTAGAAGAAAAATAATTTCTAGGGCATGTGCTGAGCTTGAAAAAGAATGTAGATTCTGACACTGGAAGAAAATATTTGAGGCTGAGTTAAGTGACTGTTTTCAGATAAAGAAGAAGGAAATCAACTTTGACAATATACCAGTCATAAAAATAAAAGCAAACACCAAAAATTAGTTTTGTTATTATTTTTCACTTTAATCTTCTGAAGAATACTATATATATATATATATATATATATACACACACATATATATATATATTTTCGGCTTTCAGTGATATTCTTCGATTGCCTGAAATTCAGCAAATTTCTTCTACCTCCCACCTTTTTCTTCCAGTCTCTTTCAGTTTTTGTTATTTTCATCTTTTGGGCAGCACATTGGCATAAAACATTTATGATCTGTTCTGTCATGCTAATCTCTTGGGTCTTAATTCTACAGTTAAATATATTAAGTGCTCATCCCAGTCCTTTGCCTTATTTTTGCAATTATTTCTTGGTTAGCTGAAATTCACCCTCTAGAAGATTCCTCAAGAAGAAACCAGGAAAAAAATATTTTCTGCATTCCTGTATTTTCAAAACTGTTTGTAATATTTTTACTTGAAAGTCTGCTTGGCTGGATATAAAATCCTTGCATCATACTTCCTTTACTTCCTTATTTTGTAGGTGTGTTACTCTAACATAATCTCCATTTTTCTCCACAGCCTGATTTTTTTCCCTCTTAGGTGACCTTTTTGCTTAGTTGTGCAACTGTTTTTGATTATTATACTCTTGGTCTGCTTCCTCTGATGCGCAGTGTGCCTTTTCAGTTTGTAAATTCAAGTTATTTTTTATTTCAGTAAAGTTTTCAAATTTGAACCTTCAAATATATGCCTTGTTCAGGGAATCAGGCAATGTATATTCTCAATCTTCTTTACTTATCTTCTATGTCTACTGTTTCCCCTCTAGTCCTTTATAGCTCTTTTTTTAAAAAATTAATTAATTAATTTATTTTTGGCTGTGTTGGGTCTTCGTTTCTGTGCGAGGACTTTCTCTAGTTGCGGCAAGCGGGGGCCACTCTTCATCGTGGTGCGCGGGCCTTACTATTGCAGCCTCTCTTGTTGCGGAGCACAGACTCCAGATGCGCAGGCTCAGTAGTTGTGGCTCACAGACCTAGTTGCTCCACGGCATGTGGGATCCTCCCAGACCAGGGCTCGAACCCGTGTCCCCTGCATTGGCAGGCGGATTCTCAACCACTGTGCAACCAGGGAAGCCCCCTTTATGGCTCTTTTTAAAATTCATTTTTCTCGTTTCCATTCTCTGTGGCCCTTACAGTATTTTCAACTGTGTCTATTCTTTCTCACCCTCCTTTGAATATCATTATTTCTACTATGATTGTGTTTTCTTCTACTTTTTTCTTGAGTTCTGCCTGCTTATCTCCTCATATTTTGACTAATCCTATTGACTTCACATCTCTGCCCTGAGTTATTCCAATTTTCATTTTCTTTTTAGAGGAAATTGTGTCATTTTAATTTTGAGTCAGAAAATGTAATATTTTCATCCTCTCCATAGCAACATTTTCCTGGGAAGTATCCCTCATCTATTGGTAAGGTTTAGGGTATACTGAACTTCTCTCAGATTCTTCTCTGTACATCCTGTTGCATATTTTTGCCTGATACCAGCAGTTTTATAAGGCTTTCTATATACTTTGGAGTATATATATATATATATATACACACACATGCACATACATATATGTACAATTAGTTTTGTTGAAAATTTAGCTTTCAGGCTTTCTTGTATTTTCTTGTTGATTTTTTATGGATTCCAGGAGAAGAAAGTGTTTTATGAAGCCATGTTCTTGCTGCATGTCCCCAATTTTTATTTCTCTCTTACTATTTCTGAATTCTGATATGAAAATGAGGCTATCCAGTTGAATTCATTAGAATGGTAATTAGATCATATGTATAAATGCAGTATCATGAAAAACTGGTACTATCATGAAAACCTACTATCATGAATAATCTATTCATTATCCTAGGCAATCTTAACATAGGAGACTGCCTATGTATAGGAGATTTTAAATGCTATTTTTCGTATCGTAAATAGCTATGCTGAGGACTAATGGAACAATGCATAGCTTAGAAGTTCACATTTTTAGTATATTTTTCTTAACGAGAATGGTAGAAATGATTAATTGCTTGTTCCGATTCACAAAGCAGCCCAGAGGACCAAAATAGCCAATTTCATTATTTCAATAATTGTTTACACTGATGAAGCCTCTGTATGAGTTCCAGTTGTTGACCATATGTGCAGTAATCTTTATAAACAAAATACTCTCCACAACTACTTAAAAATATGTACAACATATGCAACTGTACAATGTATGCAACCAAGACCTTTTTTATCAGTGTGAGGGGCTATCAAAACCAGTTATCCTGGGCTTCCCTGGTGGCGCAGTGGTTGAGAGTCCCCCTGCCGATGCAGGGGACACGGGTTTGTGCCCCGATCCGGGAATATCCCACATGCCGCGGAGCGGCTGAGCCTGTGAGCCATGGCCGTTGAGCCTGTGCGTCTGGAGCCTGTGCTCCGCAACGGGAGAGGCCACAACAGTGAGAGGCCCGCGTACCGCAAAAAAACAAACAACAAAAAAAACAGTTATCTTCAGTGTTTTTCTTAAAAAAAAAAAAAAATCAGATTGCAGCATTAAGTTCAGGAGAGACAAAATCCATGATATTTGTTATACCATGGAACTCCTGACTTGTTTGTGCACAATAGTCATCTGCTACATGATTGGAATACCAGTCAACCACAGAAACATTATTTTTTAATTAGCAAGTGAGCCAACTACTGGAGTTGGAAAAATATTTGGTAGATCCAAGTATAAGACTGCTCAAAGTTCAGTAAGAAAGAGAAAAGGATTCATTAATTCCATAGATGATCACTTTCCCTCTTGATTTTGCATTGTCTTGCACCTGCTTTAACGTTGGTATCCTTCTTACACATGGTTTTAAATTTAAATGAATTAACCAAAGTGGCCAAGAAATTACATTCTTTTGTTTCCTTAGCCTCTATTTAGTGAGAAAGTAGATGCTAAAAGAGGATGGCTAAAGAGAACTTTTGATAAAAAAGGATAGCATATGTCATACATTTTCAAAAGCTATATCATTTGTTTCAATTGACTTCAATTAATTTAACTTTCCCAAGAGAAAGTCTGCTAAATATTCTGAAATCAAGTGAAAACCACATGTGAGAAAGAGATAAATTATACTAAACACTGGAATGTGGTAGAGTGGGAAGTTCTCATTTAAAAAGGCTGGGAGATTAATGAAAAAACATGAATAAATTATTGCAAAAATTGCATATTTATGAAGGAGGTTTTCCTGGAGAATTTTTTTTTCTTTTTGGCTGCTTTGGGTCTTCATTGTTGCACTCAGGCTTTCTCTATTTGCGGCAAGCAGGGGCTATTCTTTGTTGCCGTGCGCGGGCTTCTCACTGGCACAGGCTCTAGGCGCACAGGCTTCAGTAGTTGTGGCTCATGGGCTCTAGAGCACAGGCTCAGTAGTTGTGGAGCACAGGCTTAGTTGCTCCGCGGCATGTGGGATCTTCCCGGACCAGGGCTCGAACCCATGTCCCTTGCATTGGCAGGTGGATTCTTAACCACTGCACCACCAGGGAAGTCCCTGGAGAAAGAGTATTAACTAGTCTTAAACATAGAAGACATGACTATGCTAGTTTGTGGTTTCTTAATGTATTTCATATTGTATGAAGTTGCATATTAACATATCTGTATTCTTGAGCCAGAGTTATTTATTTCATTACTATTATGTTCTGAGGAATAAACATAAAAAAGGAGACCTTTTCTCCTTCTCAGTCAAACGAATACATCATAGATAAACATCTAATTATCCCATGTTTCAAAGAAATGGTAGTGGGAGAAAAAATGTTTATTTTTATATAAAAGGCATGAAGCTAGAGACCTTGCATATAGTGTCTCCTTACATCAACAATATATAAAGTTTAAAATTTTATCTACTGTGTAACCTCCAATGCATCACCCCTCAACTTCCCTTTAAAATACCTATAAAATCACAAAGAAAAAGTTATAAATTTGATAAATGAAATAAGTTAGGCCAGAAAGAAAAATCTGTATGGTCTTACTTACATGCAGACTCTAAAACAGTTGAATTCATAGAAGTAGAGAGTAGAATGGTGGTTACTAAGAGTGGGAGGTGGGGGGAAATGGGGAGATATTAGTTAAAGGGTACAAAGTTGCAGTTATGTAGGATGCATAAATTCTTGAGCTCTAATGTAAAGCATGGTAGATAATAACATTATATTGTATACTGGAAATTTGCTAAGAGAGTAGATCTCATGTGCTCTTGCCAAAAAAACCAAATAAATACCAATATGAAAATGCCAGGACCTGGTTAGCATATCCACTAACAGACAGACTGAACCAGGATAAGAACAATGCATCCTGATCTCATGGCATATCTGAATATTTCTTTATGCACTAGAGTCCCATGGAAGATGGGAAGACATTATCTCTCTAACACAGCCTGTCCCCAGCTGAATAAATGACATAGAGGGTCCTTCCCATTACCAGCTAGGTGCTACTTGTTGAGGAGGCCAGAATTCTGGTTCCTTCTTGTCTATAATCCCTATCTCCAGACTATTCTATCTTGTTTTCACATTCATACAGAAATAGCAACTCCAAGCAAACAATTGGACATAAAGGACAGAAACTGTTGTGGCATTATATAAACTTGATTGTCTCATGGTAAGGAGATAAGAGGAATGTTGGTTGCTAGATTGCTGGGAATATTATTTTCTCACTTTTTTCAAAAATTCAGAGTACCACAGAACCAGGTGTGGGGAGAGGAGAAAATAATATATCTATGTGGCTGATCCCTCTGACAAAAAAATAGAAATTAAATCGAGAACTATGAACATTAGCCTGCTCTTTTGTTGATCTGAAAAGAAGGTCACCTTTCAACTAATGCAAAATTGCCACCACTTCTACAGTACTTATTATATGCCAGATATTGTTCTAAACTCTTTATTTAAATTAACTCTCTTAAATTTCCTAGAAACCTTATGAGGCAGATATTGTCTTTGTATTACCCAAACTTTACAGATGAGAAACTGAAGCATAGAAAAGTAAAATTCACAGAACTAGTAAGTGGTAAAATTTGATTTGAACCCAGGCCATCTGAATCCAGTGTCTGGACTCCTAATCATGATGCAATACAGAAAGAGAGTGGGACCCAAGTGGGTTCTGCATCAGACCTAACTCAGAGATCCACCACTTCAAAATTTGTTAAGAAATAAAACATCATTGGAGTCAATGAAAAAATATGACAGAACATGAGGAAAGAAATATCATCCTAATGAACCAAAGGAATAGCTACCTCTGAAAATTATCTCTTGTGAAATCCAGAAGAAAATGTTAAGAAATTATATGGAATGTTTAATATTGTGTGAGAAGAGAGAAGAAAACATAAAATCACTAAGTGGTGATAAAAAGAGAAAAGACAATAGGATGGGGTGAAAATAACGGTAGGAGATTGGAAAGAATTTCAAGAAGATCTAACTTAATATCAGATTAAAAATCCACAATATACTGTATACTGATACCATTATGCACTTTAACCAGTAAAAAATAGGAAAAACTTATGTGTGTTTGCAAAAGACCTGAGATGAAAATTGATACTCCTTGAGAAAATATTAGACCAAGTGGAAAAGAAGCAATAATCAATTATACATAGTAGAGATTGTTTTATCATATGGAAAAAAAATACCTGATGAAATACTGAAAGAGCTCTCCATGTTCCACAGAAAATAAAAGATATTTATCTTAGATTCTTAAAGGTAAAATATATCTGCCTCTTTTGTGAGCTCAAATAGTTAAGTCTAAAGGGAATTATCAATTTCTCATTTGTTTGGTGGAACTCATTCCTAAAATCATAAGGGCCCTGGACCCAGGGCCAGATGACGGTAGTTCCTTGACAGCATTTTCCATTTCTTTTATGGTTTGGGCAGCCTGTTCCTTGTTCCATGTTGATCATTTATATATTCTAGAGAAACATAAAGGCAATCTAAATTTCAACGTTTACAGCTTAGTTATATATTTTAATATTTAAAAACAATACTCCTTCATATTTGTGGTCATATACACTTTCTCATTCCTGATGTTATTTATGCCTGTAGTTCTGTCTTTTCATCTGCTAGCTAGTCTAGAGACTTGTTTATGTCATGGATCTTTTCAAAGAACCAGCTTTTAAATACAATTAGCAATTCTGCTGTATTTCTGTTTTCTTGTCTTTTAGTTTCTGCTCTTTTTTTATTATTTCCTCATGGGTTTCTTAAGCTTGGCTTTTGTGGGGTGGAGTGCTTTTACTAATTCCTTGAGTTGAATATTTAATTTGTTTTCATTCTTTCTTGATTAATACTAAGAACATTTAAGGCTACAACCTTTTTTTTTTCTTTTTTTCTTTTCTCTTTCGCTGTATCCTATAACTTGTAGTGCAGTTGCAATATCTAACTAGTATGCAATTGCAATTTTTATTTTCTTAATGACACAGGACTTAAGAAAGTGCTATTAAATTTCCAAATGGATAGATATTCTGGATGTTTGTTATTCCTTTAACTCTTCCTATTATTTCCTAATTTATTTCACTGTGGATGGAGAATGTATCTTATATAATTTCTATGTCTGGGAATTTTGAAATATATACTTTTTGGCCTAATGTATAATCAATTTTAAGGTTTCCATGGGAATTGAAGGAGTGTTCTTTATAGGAGTTAAAATATATGAAGCAATTAAATCAATTTTATTTATTGTATTGGTAATTTTCCATGCATACTGTGTAATGAATATCCTTGGTTACAGCTGAGAAAAATTAGTTTCTAATTTTCTGGTTTTTGATTTCTAGTATCTTTCCCAATCTTACTGAGGCTGATCAAAGAAAGTGTTCTAGAAATATGCATTAAAAAATCAAACATCAGTTTATTGGGAGATTTGATATATATATCTGGTTTTGAACAACTTCATCATGTGCTTGTAATAATATTCTTTAATATGATTTGATATAATCAAATGTATTTTTGTTACCATATCATTTTAGTGTTTTCAATGCCCAATTAATTTGGTATTAAAATTGCAGCCTCTGCTTTACCTTTTATTTCTGTTTACTTGATATATTTATTTTACTGTTAACTATTTAGGTTACTTTATTTTAAATGTATTTCTTTGAAAGCACCTTTGATTAATTTTTCTCACCTATTTTTCTCTCTTAATAAGGGATTTTGTCCTGTTTAGATTTATTTCTAAAACTCCATGTTTCCAAACAGCATTTTTAAATAAATCATAATATTAATAGTGATGCCCAGTTAAAATGTTTTCCATAGATAAATAAGTATGTAAACACTGAATACTACAAAACTTCTTAGAAATTTAAATTTCACATTAGAAAATTAAAGGCTCTAATAAATTTTGAGTAAAAAAACCTGTTTAAATCTTATTAATTCAGCTGACAATCTAAGTTTTTATAATGCCTGAGAGATATATTTTTGCATAGAGAGAGCTATTTAAAATTAATTATGCTTTAAAATAATACCTAATTTATACCAACTAAATAATAAACTTCATTTTTCTTGGATCATTAAGTTCAACTTAGAAGTCTTGCTATGTTATTTATAGATCCCATAAAATAAGAACAGTCACCATTTTATATAAAAAAATTTTATGTTCTATATCAAGTTGAACACATTAAATTCTTAAATCTGATCCAGTTATAAACCTAATTAATTAAAATCCTTGTATATATTAAACTGCATTTCAGAAATTCAATATAGTCAAAAATTTTAAGCATTCTATATATATTTGACAGAATAAGTTTACAATTCTAACATGCTCACAGTTTAAAAAGTAAACATTACAAATTATATATAAATGAATAAAATTAATTTCTCTTAATTATACCAGTAGTTTGCAAACAAAGTTCTGTGTATATTTCCACTCAAAATCACAAGAAAAATATGTCAGATTTCTTAAATATTAAGTATAAAAATATAAAAACAAACACACAAAATTTTTTTGTGTGTGTGTGGTACGCGGGCCTCTCACTGTTGTGGTCTCTCCCGTTGCGGAGCACAGGCTCCGGATGCGCAGGCTCAGCGGCCATGGCTCACGGGCCCAGCCACTCCGCGGCATGTGGGATCTTCCCAGACTGGGGCACGAACCCAGTAAAAATAATTAAAATGATTTTTAATTTCTTTTTTATATTGTAGTTGATTAACAATGATGTGTTAGTTACAGGTGTATAGCAAAGTGATTCAGTTATACCCATACAAGTATACATTGTTTTTCAAATCCTTTTCCCATTTAGGTTGTTACAGGAGATTGAGCCAAATTCCCTGTGCTATACGGTAGGTCTTTGTTGGTTATCTATTTTAAATATATTGATAGTAGTGTGTACACATCAATCCCAAACCCCCAGTCTATTCCTTCCCTACCTGCACCCCCTGGTAACCATAAGTTCATTCTCTAAGTCTGTGAGTGTTTCTGTTTTGTAAATAAGTTCATTTGTATCATTTTTTTTAGATTCTGCATATAAGCAATATCATATGATGTTTGTATTTCTCTGTCTGACTTACTCCATCTAGTACGATAATCTCCAGGTCCAACCATGTTGCTGCAAATGGCATTATTTCATTCTTTTTAATGGATGAGTAATATTCCAGTGTATATATGTACCACATCTTATCCATTCCTCTGCTGATGGACATTTAGGTTGCTTCCACGTCTTGGCTATTATAAACAGTGCTACAGTGAACATCGAGGTGCATGTATATTTTGAACCATGGTTTTCTCCAGATATATACCCAGGAGTGGGGTTGTTGGATCATATGGTAGCTCTATTCTTAGTTTTTTAAGGAACCTCCATACTGTTCTCCATAGTGGTTATACCAATTTACATTCCCACCATCTCTATAGTTGGTTACTTCTAAAAAATGTATAGATTTATATTTTAGAGCAATTTCAGGTTTACAGAAAAATTAAGTAGAAAGTAAAGAGAGCTTCTTTCATGCCACTCACACACAGTTTCCTCTATTATTAATATCTTTCATTGGTGTGGTATGTTTACTATAATTAATGAATATTGATACATTACTACTAACTAAAGTTCATAGTTTTCAAGAGGGTTCACTCTTTGTACAGTTATATGAGATTTGATAAATGCATAATATCATGTATCAACCATTACTATATCATACAGAATCATTTCACTGCACTAAAAATCCTCTCTGTTCCACCTATTCATTTCCTCAACCCCCACCAATATCTGGCAACCATTGTTCTTTTCACTGTCTCAATAGTTTTGCCCTTTCCAAAATGTTGTATAGTAGGAATCATGTGTAGCCTTTCCAGGATGGCTTTTTTCACTCAAAAATATGCATTTTAGGTTCTTCCATGTCTTTTTATAGCTTGATAGCTTATTTCTTTTTAGCACTGGATAATATTCCATTGTATGGATGTACCACAGTTTGTTTATCCATTCATCTATCCCAAGTTTTGTTATGAATAGAGCTTCTGTAACTATCCATGTACAGGTTCTTGTGTGGATATAAGTTTCCCACTCCTTTGTGTAGACACTAAGAAGCTTGGTTACTGGATCATATGGAAAGTATATATTTAGTTTTAGACAGAAACCACCAAACTGTCTTCCAGAGGGGCTGTATAATTTTGCATTCCCTTCAGCAATGAATGAGAGTTCCTACTGCTCCACATTCTTGTCAGCATTTGGTGTTACCAGTGTCCCTGATTTTGGCCATTCCAAAAGATGTGTAGTGGTGTCTTGTTGTTTTAATTTGCAATTCCCCGATGACACATGATGTTGAGCATCTTTTCATATCTTATTTGCCATCTGTATAGTATGTTTTCTTTGGTGAGGTGTCTGTTCAGGTATTTTGCCCATTTTTAAGTGGGCTGTTCATTTTCTTATTGTTGAGTTTTAATGGTTCTTTGTATATTTTGGATTCAAGTTCTTTTTTTTTTTTTTTTTTAGTAATTTATTTATTTATTTTTGCTGCGTTGTGTCTTCGTTTCTGTGCGAGGGCTTTCTCTAGTTGTGGCAAGCGGGGGCCACTCTTCATCGCAGTGCGCGGGCCTCTCACTATGGCGGCCTCTCGTTGTGGCGCACAGGCTCCAGACGCACAGGCTCAGTAGTTGTGGCTCACGGGCCTAGTTGCTCCGCGGCATGTGGGATCCTCCCAGACCAGGGCTCGAACCCGTGTCCCCTGCATTAGCAGGCAGATTCTCAACCACTGCGCCACCAGGGAAGCCCTGGATTCAAGTTCTTTATTGCATATGTTTTGGAAATATTTTCTCCTAGTCTGTCCTTCAGTTCTTTAACATTTAAAAATTAATATTGTTAAAACTGGCAGTCACTTATCTACCAAGAGATGCTGATTCATCATCTCAAGTTAGCTGACACTACTGGCTTGAAAAATCAAGACACCATTTTTTTATATGGAATGCTAATGGTTGTGGTATTCTGTTAATATTAGTAATAGCAATAATAACAGTAACAATAAAAGCAGTTGACTTTTTGTATTATGCCAGCCACTGTGCTAAAGGCTTCCAAAGTGTCATCTCATTGACTCCTCATAACAATCTTCCATAGCAGTTACTACCGTTATTCTTATTTAACAAGCGGCAACATTACAGCATGGAGAAATTCCATAACTTTTCCATAACACAAGGCTTTTGGTCTTATAGTGTTATCTGGGAAAGAGCTGAGTACCTCATACCCAAATTGTAACAAATCAAAAGCCTCCAGATAGATAGGGATAGGTAAAACTTTCCCTCTTTGTCTAAACTTTGAAAAATCAAGATGTTTGCTTCTTGACAGATGGGTGCTTAAATAAGGGTAAGTATGGTTTCTGATTATTCTTTAAAATGTTTTTACAAAGCTTATGTTCTCATTTAGCTTTGAAATAAAAAGCTTCTGAGTAAATAGAAGATGCTTGGTTAAAGATAAAAGAATTTCTAGCTCTAAAAGGACTGAAGAATTATCAAAGGTCAGCTCCAAATGATTGACTAATCAGGCATTCAGCATCTAGCTCCAAAAGCTTTCGGCTGATTTCAAAGAGAAGCCATTTAGCTTTCTTTACTAATTAAGAAGAAGATAATTCAGATTTCAAAATTATATGATCATTAGCAAAAGTGTAAAAGGAATCCACAGTTGCCACCACGGTTAGTTTTGATGATGTGCATAACTATCACATGCCAAAGTGTTTCAGAACAGTGTTAGCTTCTAAATTTCAAGAAAGCTTAAACTACAAAACTGTTGTGTAAAAGAAAGTATTGTAAGATTTTGTGGAAAATGTAAGTTACTGTCATTAAGAAAATAACCCGTTTATTTAGTATGCATTTTTTTCCATTAAGAGCTATTAGTGCCATGGTTAAGAGCATGCATTCTGGAGGTAGACAGGCTTTGGGTTTAAGCACTTGTCTTTCCACTTAGAATCTGTGTTACCTTAGACAAGTCACCTAATCATCCTAACCTGTTTTCTGGTCACTAAAATGGGGATAAAACTAATATATGAGGCTTCCCTGGTGGCGCAGTGGTTGGGAATCTGCCTGCCAGTGCAGAGGACACGGGTTTGAGCCCTGGTCCAGGAAGATTCCACATGCCGCAGAGCAACAAAGCCCATGCACCACAACTACTGAGCCTGCGCTTTAGAGCCCCTGGGCCACAACTACTGAGCCTGTGTGCCACAACTACTGAGTCCGTGCACCACTGCTGCTGAAGCTCGTGCGCCTAGAGCCCGCGCTCCGCGACAAGAAAAGCCACCATAATGAGAAGCCCGCGCACCACAACGAAGAGCAGCCCCCACTCGCCGCAACTAGAGAAAGCCCGTGCGCAGCAACAAAGACCCAACGCAACCAAAAATAAATTTAAAAAAAGAAAAAAACTAATATATGTTAGTGTAGTTATAAACACTAAATGGTGTAAAATGTAAGAATACATCTAAAATAGTTCCAGCCTCAAAATAGCAGCTATCTTTATGGGGTTAATTTGCTTCCTGCATTACAGCTTTGAATCTGTGGATCTTATCTTACTAAGGGAGGTGGTATTTCCTTACAAACCAGCAAGTAGCTAAACTAAAAGAAATGCATTTCAGTTTTAAAGTTAAAACAAACATACTTGACCTTTTGATCATTTTAAGAACCTATCTTTTTCATCTTCTCCTACTTTAACAATTGGTTCATTAAAAAAAAAAGTATTGGTTGCCTACACTATAGCAGTTACCATTCTTTATACTGGAGTGGCATATATAAATAAAATACTTCCCTTCTACACCTATGAGTGTTCTCTGTAACATATTCTATTGGAAATTCAGTTAAAATCCATTTCATTTGGAGACTTTTACTATTCCTCTTGAGATAATCAGGAATTTTTTGGCAGAGGCAGAGGGGTAGTGTTGACAGGGACAGGGATTACAAAATTAAGAAAGAGATTTAGCTATTTGGGAAATACTGTGGTTGCTTATTTCACTTTATTTTCCAAAAGTTTTCTCAGGACTTTTCTATTGTTACCGATTAGGAAATGATAGTCTAAGGTATTATTACTATTTTATTTTTGTAAATGGAAGAATTGTCATTTACTGACTTTATACACTTCTATGCCCTCTTGTTCCAGGAGAAAACTTTCAAAGTTTCATTTTGGAGAGGTCATTAGGAAGTTCTCTGACATTGAGATTCTTAAGACTCCTTCCTCTCTTTTTCTCTACTGCCTTTATCCAAGAGTGCAGCAGTTGGATGAAATGCTATATAGCCCTTTCTGGAAGAAATATGGCATAACATTCCTTAATTTTCAGAATTATAGGCATAGAATTTTTCAGCCCTATCTGTCCAGATCTGAACTTGTACTTCACTATGGTATTGTGATCTACTACCAGGAACCAGAGGCCAGCTTTAAAAACTTAAAAGGATTTCATTTTAACTCTGGAACTTGATATTTTAAAAGCTAAAAATGCCATCAAGTTTAAAGTAATTATCTCTATCCTTCTAAGTCTTGGTATGAAGCTTAACTTACAGAGAATGCTGATGTGCCAAATGACTTTCAAGCTACCTTGTTATTCATTTAATTCTCAGGTCTTAAAATCTAGCCACAAAGCATATGTGAAGGGAATTCCTCCAAACTACTTCACGTTAAAAAGAAAAATAATTCAGAGAATGTATGCCAAAAGTAATTTACATCTGTAAGAAAATTTGGCCAACAAACTAGAGGAGAATGAAAACTTTTAAAAAAATAAGATGACTACAGTGATGTTCTCAGAAAGTGACACTAACCATAGCATGTTTTTTAATGAATTGTGATGGAAAAAGATACATGGGGAAATAAGACTCAAGAAGCAGCTAGGGAACAGAGCAATGTGGGTTCTACAAACATGGCCTGCCTGAGGTTCTTAGTGACCTAAAAGCAACAGGGATCTATCTGGGGATGTTGGGAAGCAAGAACAGCCCCTCAGGTTGCTACAGAATGGGCTTGCTCAATTTTTTCACTCCTTTGGGGTAGCCAGAGAGTCCTAAAGTCATCTAGGGGGTTAGGAGCGTAATTTGGAAGCTCTCACCAAAAGTACTCCTCAGAAACACTGCATGTCCTTGAACAGCTATTCCCAAATAGTTTGTTGAGTTAAACACACATACACACACATATATAAAAACCAGTCTTCAGTCTCTCTGAGGTCCAGCTTCTGAATCTGTAAAGTGGGCGTTATGCTTTACCTCATGGGTTTTTATGATGATCCTGTGATGCCTTGTGTTTGAGGATAGGGCCTTGTGCCCTTACTGCAGTTCTATCTCTAGAGCATAATCAAGTTTCTGTCACAGGGCAGATGCTTAGCAAATATTTTCTAAATAAGTGAAATGAAAAAACCAACAAATCAAGTATTTGAGCGTGACTAAAAGAACTTAAAATCCTATACAAATGCTAATTGTTATCATTATAAATTCTTCTACTGAAACTAAAATACAAAATGATATCATATTCTTTCTCCATGGTTAAATTGATTTGCTGTAATTTCATATATGAAAGGGTTATTTTGAAAGTGGTGAAATATTTTCATGTAAATTCTAGTCATCAGTCTATAAAGAAAAATACGATGGCTGTTAATACTCCTGCTTTGAGTAATGGTGTTGGTCAGTTGGGGACAGGGAGACATTTCCTCTCATGACTTATATAACTAAACGTGCTACAATGACTATCTGGTTTCCTCAGAAGAATATGACATTGGACTTACTCCAAATACTAACTGAATATCACACACCAAGTCTTGCAAGACTAGAAATCTTCTGTGTTAATGACAGATTCTTTGTTATCAAAGATACAACGCAGTGGAAACTAACTAAAGAGATCATCTGCTGGTCACAAAAAAAATTTTTTAAGAAGGAGCTACTCACCAGAGGTTCCTGCTTCTTTATTATAAAATCAAGACTAAGAAAATCCTGGAGTCTTTAATTAATCATGGTCTTACAGACTGAGTAAACTATATTTTAAAAATTTAGAAATAATCTTGTTTTGTTTTCTATTTTTCAATATCATTTAGGAGTCCCATATAGCCAAAATTTTTTCAGCATGAAATTAATACTTCTGTATTGCTGGAAAGATTTGAAACATTTTAATATGTTTTTCTACCATTTAATGTTTTTCATACCCTATGCATTCCTTTTTTATTCATTCAACAATGTGGGTGTCATCTGGTGGCCCAAATCATTCTTTCCAACTTCCTAAATTTTACCATGAAATTACATCCTGTGTCTTTGCTTTATTGTGTAAGAGCTCAGATGCCCATTTGTGCTGACTAAGATCTTCCTATTATTTGATTTTTACTTACAGCTGATAAACTGCTGACTTTCCTTCTATTCACATTAACAAAATATTTTTCATGAAGATTCCTGTAGGACCTGTAACATAGATCAAAAGGCATCTAAAGAGAGAATGACTGTATCTTTTTTCTCCATCTTTAAAACTCATTTTTGCTTTAAAGAAATAAATTTAACAAAATATCTTGGTAAACATAAAGTAATTCAAATATGGAATCAAAAAATTAATACTTTTTCTAACATGTATATGTATGTGATTATATGATGTCTTCTTTATTGTGCACAGTGAGTTCCGTAACAGTAAGGGTTGTTTTTTAATCCTATCAGAATAGTGCTTTATAACCTATAGGTACATAAGGAAAATTTAATTTATTCTACTTTAATCTTTAATTCTTAGTGTTCATTTATTCTGCTCATTCTATGATACATGAACTCTAAAATCTCTTCTTTTTTGGCAAAATACATAAAACATAATATTTTTCATCTGTTTATTCTAAAATTTTATACAAGCATATTTTTTATTGAATTTCTATGATCAAATGTATCATACATATGGTACGTAATTAACAATTTGGACTTAATAGAGAATTTCATTTTCTTTGTCAGCCCACATTTTTTCCACTAACTGCAATAAAAAGAATGGGCTTTTATTATTTGTTTATATAAAGTCAATAATTTCATGTCCAATTTTCAGTTTTACTTGAATTTTAATATTTATATGTAGATTATAAAAGGTTCCATTTCTCTCGACAGATTGTAGGAAGAAAGATTTTATTTCACTTCAGCCATGATTATACTCAGACTGGATATTTTCTACATCTCATGCAAGTATTTTCCTAGTCTAAATATAATATTTAAAGATAATTTTGTGTATTTACAGGCAATGACTGCTTTGTTTAAAATTTTTTTACAAATTGTATTGAAGTATAGTTGATTTACAGTGTTGTGTTAATTTCTGCTGTACAGCAAAGTTATTCAGTTATACATATATCTTTTTCATATTCTTTTCCATTATGGTTTGTCAAGGATATTGAATATAGTTCCGTGTGCTGTACAGTAGGACCTTGCTGTTTATCCATCCTATATATAATAGTTTGCCCCTGATAATCCTAAACTCCCAATCTTTCCCTCCCCTACCCGCCTCCGCCCCCGCCCCCCTGGCAACCACAAGTCTGTTCTCTGTGTCTTGTGAGTCTGTTTCTGTTTTATAGATACGTTCATTTGTGTCATATTTTAGATTCCACATAAAAGTGATATCATATGGTATTTATCTTTCTCTTTCTGACTTATTTTGCTTAGTATGATAATCTCTAGGTCCATCCATGTTGCTGCAAATGGCTTTATTTCATTCTTTTTTATGGCTGAATAATATTCCACTGTATATATGTACCACAGCTTCTTTATCCATTCATCTGTTGATGGACATTTAGGTTGTTTCCATGTCTTGGCTGTTGTAAATAGTGCTGCTATGAACACAGGGGTGTCTGTATCTTCGAATTATAGTTTTGTCTGGGTATATGCCGAGGAGTGGGACTGCTGGATCGTATGGCAACTCAATTTTTAGTTTTTTGAGGAGCCCTCATACTGTTTTCCATAGTAGCTTCACCAGTTTATATTCCCACCAACAATGTAAGAGGGTTCCGTTTTCTCCACACCCTCTCCGGCATTTATTGTTTGTAGAATTTTTAATGATGGCCATTCTGACTGATGTTAGGTGGTACCTCATTGTAGTTTTGATTTGCATTTCTCTAATAATTAGCAATGTTGAGCATCTTTTCATGTTCCTATTGGCCATCTGTATGTCTTCTTTGGAGAACTGTCTATTTAGGTCTTCTGCCCATTTTTTGATTGGATTGTTTGTCTTTTTGTTGTTGAGTTGTATGTACTGTTTGTATAATTTGGAAATTAAGCCCTTGTCAGGTGCCTTATTTACAAATATTTCCTCCCAGTTCGTAGGTTGTCTGTTTTGTTTATGGTTTCCTTTGCTATGCAAAAGCTTGTAAGATTGAGTAGGTCCCAGTTTATTTATTTTTGCTTTTATTTCTATTGCCTTAGGAGACTGACCTAAGAAGACATTAATATGCTTCATGTCAGAGAATGTTTTGCCTGTGTTCTCTTTGAGGAGTTTTATGGTGTCTTGTCTTATATTTAAGTCTTTAAGCCCTTTTGAGTTTATTTTTGTATATGGTATGACAGTGTGTTCTAACTTCAGCGATTTACATGTGGCTGACCAACTTTCCCAATACCACTTTCTGAGGAGACTGTCTTTTCCCCATTGTATCTTCTTGCTTCCTTTGTCACAGATTAATTGTCCGTAGGTGTGTGGGTTTATTTCTGGCCTCTCTATTCTGTTCCATTGATTGATCCACATGTCTGTTTTTGTGCCAGTACCATGCTGTTTTGATTACTGTACACTTGTAGTATTGTCTGAAGTCTGGGAGAGTTATGCCTCTTGCTTTGTTCTTTTTCCTCAGCATTGCTTTGGCAATTCTGGGTCTCTTATGGTTCCATATAAATTTTAGGATTATTTGTTCTAGTTCCGTGAAGAATGTCATGTGAAATTTGATAGGGATCACATTAAATTTGTAGATTGCTTTTGGGTAGCATGTCTATTTTAATTCTTCCTATCCAAGAACATGGGATATCTTTCCATTTCTTTGAGTCATCGTTAATTTCCTTTTTATTAATGTTTTGTAGTTCTCAGCATATAAGTCTTTCACCTCCTTGGTGAGGTTTATTACTAAATATTTTATTTTTTTGATGTGATTTTAAAAGGGATTGTTTGTTTATATTTCCTTTCTGATATTTCATTGTTAGTGTAAAGAAATGCCACTGATTTCTGTATGTTAATCTTGTATCCTGCTACCTTGCTGAATTTGTTTATCAGTTCTAGTAGTTTTTGTGTGGAGTCTTTAGGCTTTTTTATATATAGTATCATCTCATCTGTGTATAATGACAATTTTACTTCTTCACTACCAGTTTGAATACCTTTTATTTCTTGTTCTTGTCTGATTGCTGTGGCTAGAACTTCCAATACTATGTTGAATAGAAGTGGTGAGAGTGGGCATCCTTGTCTTGTTCCAGATTTTAGCAGAAAGGCTTTCAGCTTTTCACTGTTGAGTATTATGTTGGCTGTGGGTTTGTCATAAATAGCTTTTATTATGTTGAGATATGTTCCCTCTATACCCACTTTCATAAGGGTTTTTATTGTGAATGGGTGTTGAATTTTATCAAATAAGTTTTCTGCATCTGTTGAGATAATGATGTGGTTTTTGTCCTTTCTTTTGTTGATGTGGTATATCACATTGATTGATTTGTGTATATTGAACCATCCTTGTGACCCAGGGATGAATCCAACTTGCTCATGGTTTATGATGTTTTTTATGTGTTGTTGGATTTGGTTTGCTAATATTTTATTAAGAATTTTTGCTTGTATATTCATCAAAGATATTGGCCTGTAATTTTCTTTTTTGGTAGTGTCTTTGTCTGGTTTTGGTATCAGGGTGATGGTTGCTTCATAGAATGTCTTTGGGAGTGTTCTTTCTTCTTCAGTCTTTTGGAAGAGTTTGAGAAAGATCGGTATAAGTTCTTCTTTGTATGTTTGGTATAATTCCCCAGTGAAAGCCATCTGGTCCTGGACTTTTATTTGTAGGATTTTTTTTTTTTAATTACAGATTCTATTTCATTTCTAATGATTGGTCTGTTCAGGTTATTTCTTCTTGATTCAGTTTTAGTGGGCTGTATGTTTCTAGAAAGTTGTTCATATCTTCTAGGTTGTCAAATTTGTTGGCATATAATTGTTCATAGTATTCTCTTACAGTTTTTTATATTTCTATGGTATCAGTTGTGATTTCTCATCTTTCATTTCTTATTTTGTTTATTTGGGTCTTTTCTCTTTTTTTCTTGATGAGCCTGGCCAGAGGTTTGTCAATTTCATTTACCCTTTCAAAGAACAAGCTGTTGATTTTTATTGACTTTTCTAGTTTTTTTACTCTCCATTTTACTTATTTCCTCTCTGATCTTTATTACCTTCTTCCTTCTGCTGACTTTAGGTTTTGTTCATTATTCTTTTTCTAATTCTTTTAGTAGTGGGTTAGGTTGTTTATTTGAGATTTTTCTTATTTCTTAAAGAAGGCCTGTATCGCTGTGAACTTCCCTCTAAGAACTGCTTTTGCTCCATTCCGTAGATTCTGTATGGTTGTGTTTTCATTGTCATTTGCCTCATTGTCATTTCATTGTCATCGCTGTGAACTTCCCTCTAAGAACTGCTTTTGCTCCATTCCGTAGATTCTGTATGGTTGTGTTTTCATTGTCATTTGCCTCAATTTCTTCTTTGATTTCATCTTTGATCCATTGGCTTTTTAGTAAATGTTGTCTAGTCTCCATGTAATTGTTTTTTCTTATTTCTTGCTTTGTTTTAATTTTTGATTCTTCTGGAAATACGGGAAATAAGTAGAGACTTGCCTCATGGGCTTGAGATGTATACCCAAAATATACGCTAATCATGTGACAATTTTTTCTATAATGTGAAAAGCATTTTGTTAGTTAAGATAAACATTTAGTATTAAGAAAAGACTAATTAGCCTTTTATTTATTGAGTTTATAGAATATTATAGAAGTATAAATCAAAAGGAGAGGAGAAACTTTCATGTATGAAAGTGTAAAAAATTAATAAACAGAAACCTCAATTAAATAGAATCAGGAGATCAGAAGGGAGAGTTCTCACACCCTGTGATGATAGCAGAGCCTGACAGGAAGAAGAAAAGCCTCTTCTTTCCCAGCAAGGACTTAGCCAAGGAAAAGCTATGGACTCTTTGTTTACTATAGCCCTCCTCACTTCCTTGTCCTCTATAGAAGAGTTCTCCTCTCCATTTTTGTGGGAGACTTGCATGTGTCTTGCCATGGTTTACACCCTGAATTGCAATTATTTGTTGATCCTGAATAAACCCATTTTTTGCTGGAGAAATAACTGGTTGTCTGTTTTTGTTTTTAGGTCAGCAAAAGCCATATGCTTATACAAAATAAGAGTAGTCTTCTGGGAAAGTCTTTTAAAGAAAGGGAAAAAAATAGATATCAAGAAGGAAAACCGCAAGAGTAGAAATAGGTGATAATAAAAATGTTAAGACAAGATGAGAGAAAGAGAGCAATCCAGTGATCAAAGGAATGACCAAGAAGTAAAAGTAGGAAAAAGCTAAATACTATGGAGTGGTGGAGAATGCAGGGGCATTATTAGAAGTCAAGAGCCTCACAATCCAAATTAGGCTGAAGAGCTGTTGCTGGCTACCCTTATTCCATTTACAGATTCAGCTTGTGTTCTGATATCCCTAGAAATTAGGAGTTAGTGAGATCAGGGTTATCTTTCCCCAGAGAGAAAGAACTTGAGACCAGAGAATTTAAAGAGAAAAGGGCTGCCTAGAGATGGGGCTTCCATCAGGCACTGCATACCTGCAGATGAGTTTAACAGTTGGACTCCTCAGAAACAAGGACCTTGTATTTATAGTGGTGCAGCTGGAGGCACAAATGCCTGGGGACTGAGCGGGTTTGAGGCATGGAAGATCACACTGACAACAAGTTGGCTTGGAACTGCACTTATCTTACAGTTAATTCAGACTGTCATGAACCTATCCTATTGGAATGAAAATGGCAGAATCAACTGATACAAGGGAAGACTCGGGGTGTGCTTTAAGTACTCCATGGCCCAAGTCTTCAATTCCACTCATCTCTCCATGTGTCCAAAAGCCACTTTGTGGTAACTGAGCATGCCAGAAGTCTCCATACCCACTTGAGCTTTCCTAAACTTAATAGCCAGGAGTAATCTATTAACTTAGGATCATAACTATAATTAATATGGGGTATGGATAAGCAAGACTCTGGAGGAGTCATTATCTGTCTTCCAGATGCAGGGGGCGAGGAAAGTATGGGAGTAACTGTGCATCTGAAAATATTCATATTCTTTTGGCTCCAGTCCAGATCCTGACTAATAATTTTGAAATGCTGAGGACAGAAGTTAAACAGGCATCTAGATCCATGTCCACTAGGGAGCCCTTGATCAGCTAGCGGCGGACCAGCAGCGAGAAAAGCTCTGAATCTTGAAGCCAGGCCAAGAAAATAAAACCCATTGGGTCTGGGCCTATTGTAGGTACTAATGGAGGGACAGAGTCCAGATGAGGGTAAAGGCCAAAGTTGAAGAAGCAAGGATTGATTTAGAAGTGAGGGAGTTGTGTGAGTGCAAGTTGCATAAACTTAAGGAGGTCCTTCTTGTTAATGGCTCAGGAACTATAAGGACTAGGGGCATAACTAGAGCCTTATGTGTGTTTCTGATTCTCTTGCCTAAATGCTGAGAAGGGAATGATAGTGAGAAGTAAGAGATTATAAAAGCAATGGGTCAGGATAATAACTTGTTGGGAGTCAACTTTAAAAATGCTCAGTCTCTTGAAAAAGATAATCAATATGTTATTGGTCTGTCACCAATGACATATCTAAACAGGATTCTTCCTATGGCCTCAGAAATAAATGATGCTCCAATTTTTTTTCTCTTTCTTTTTGTTCTAAATATCATTCCTTTGAAATATCTCCTTGAATTCCTTGTTCATTCAAGGAGGACTTAAAGGAAGGACACTTATCTTTAGCTATTTCATTTATTGATCCATTTTGTTTTGTCCCTCTTCTGGGCTCTAACTAAAACTACTAATAAATTGTGTACTATCTGGGGCAAGTGGAAGCTTAAGAGATAGCTTCAGTGAAGCTGGTTTAAGAGTCCTTGTCTCTCAACCCAGAACCAAACTATGACGTATTACATACTAACAATTAAAAATATAATTTGGGCATGCATTTTGCCCATTACCTGAATGATTATTGTCATCCTCAGCTTCACATTGATATGCGCCCCTGATCCCCAAAAGGACTGCATCCAGGGCTAAATTTAAATCATGCATCAGAGTCTGCTGAGGATAACAGGCAGCCCTGATGCCAGCACTCCAACAGGAAAAGTAAAGGTGGCAAAGGAGTATTAAGCAGAAATGGCTTGGCAAGAAGAGAGTAGAGGCTAAAATATACAGAAATGAAAAAGGGAGAGGAATCTTGGTTATATGGGAAAAGAAAAAAAAGGAAAATTTGATGATAATTTAGAAGAGGTTTTTAAATATAGAAATTTCAAAGGAAAAGAGGTTGTTTTACTTCATAAAGAAATATCAGGCTCTGGATTTCCTGCCCCACTAAGATAATTTATGTAAATTGAAAGAAAGAAGTGGAAAGAGATGTAATTAGGTGAGGGGAAAAAGTAAAAGGAGCAATTGACTATGTGAAGTAGAGAAAATAAGAAATTTATACCAAAATCCACATGAAAAATTTGTGTGTATATATTTCATGAATGTTTCTTACCTATGCTGTCTCAAATTGGTTAAATGTTTGGGGAATATCCCTTTTTCCTGAACATTTACAATAAGATAAAGTGCACATTATGTAATTGATTAGAAATTTTATTCATGTCAGTATGTTGGCATTAATTTTTTGCTGTTTAAATATTACAGCTTTCATTAGCTATAATTTTTTGTCCTTCAATGAATTTATCATTATTATATTATTGTAGAGGTTGAATGAATGAATCAATTTTTATCTAGAATATTCTTTAAATTTTAAAATACTCAAAATTAAACACAAGAAACTATATATAAGGAAAAAGAATAGAAACAGAACAAAAATAAATGATTTCTAAAACTGGAATATTTATTTCTCAATTTGCTATCTATGAATATGGATGTGACATACATTTTACAAAAATCAGATTATACTATAAATACTAAATAGCAACCTCCTTTTTTTCACTTAATGTATTTTGCACGTTTGGCTATGACAATATAAATGCCTCTGTGATATTTTCAGAGACTTTGTGGCATTCCATTCAATGACTAGACATTTCTTCCAACCTGTTTAAAAGTTTAGTTTTTCCATTTTTCGCTATTATATAAAACAGAGAACATCCATCATAGCTAAATTTTTGCAGTTATCTCCAATTGTTTCCTTAATATAAGTTTCCCTGAAGAGAAATAATGCAAAATGGGCCTACAGCCAAATTTCCCTACAGAAAATGTTTAATGATTTATAATTCCACTAATGATATATGCAAGTATGCATTTGCATATGGAAGGGAATGAATCATGGGGAGGCAGAGGCCAATAGTGGTGGTGATGGGTAAACACTAACCAGACCCTGAGATCCCTTCATTTTTGAATTCATACCCTGTATAATCTCCTGACCTTGAGTATGGGTGAGTCCTATGACTTGCTTCTTTCTCATCAAGATAATGTGGCAAAGGTGATAGAATGTCACTCCCGTAATTGTTACTTTACATTGTATTAAGACTTTGTTTTCCGGTAGACTAGAGCCTCTGTTGCCAGTTTTGAAGAAGACAGCTGCCATGAAATAAGTGGCAGTGTTAGAGAAGCTCACATAGTAAGGGATTGGAGGTGGCCTCTAAGAGCTAAGGGTGATTTTCAGCAAAAAATCAAAACCCTCAGTCCTTCAACTGCAAGGAAATTAATTCTGCCAGCCACCTGAGGAAGTTTGGAAGCAGGTGTTTCCCTAGTTGAGCCTCTGATGAGACCACAGCCCTGGCTGACAGCTGGATTGCAGTCTGGCAAGGAAGGCCCTGAATAAAAACCTAGCTAAGCAGTGCCCAGACTTGTGACCTACAGAAACTACGTAACAACAAATGTGTGTTGTTTAAAGCCACTAAGACTGGGGTAATTTGTGATACAGCAGCAGAAAACTCATACATTAATCACATTGTCAATTTATTCACTTACTTATTTGTATCAATATTGACCTATGGTTTCTTATTCTTTACTGTCATTATTTATTTTGATGCTCATATTGTCCCAGATTTGACCAGTGTGAACCCCTTCAGTAGGGCTTCTGTGTCCTTTTGACATGTGCCCATCATTCTTTGATTATCTCCTGCTTTCTGGCACAATGCCCTTCCTCTTTGCAGACACCCTTCTAATCACACTTAGGTTCTCATATACTGCTGCTTCCCCACTCCTCCATCCCCTGCCACCTGCCAACATGGGCATTCTCTTTACTCCGCTTGAAATGCACATCCTCAAGCCAGGCTGCCCACCTCCTGCCCCCACGTTGATGCCTGCTTTACCCTGATTGAACTCAGACACTCCCTGTCAGCTCATCCTTCCATATAGATGCTCTTCCCAACCTGCTTGATTTCTGGCATGCTGTGCCAGGTAGCTGCTATGCATGGGCACCTCCTCATCTCACTCAGGTTATAACAATCCATGCCAGGCCTTCTTGCTTGAATCCCCTCTTCTCTGTCTTCAGGTTCTGAAGTGAGACTGTCCCTTGAGTGGATGATTTCCCCACAGTCTGGGCTTTGACACCCATCCTGGTCATTCCTCCCCTCCACATTTAGGCTCTAGTACCCCTCATTAGGTCAACCCTCTGCAGGGGTGCCCTACTCACCCTGCTTGAATTCTGATACCCTACAACGGGATGTTCTAATGCATGGATATTCTTTTTTATCCTTCTTGGTTTTCAACGCCCAGACCTGGCAGCCCTTCTATGCAGAAGCCTTCCTTGCCCTGTTTGGGCACCTCTTCCTCCATCTAGACCACCATGACTCATTCTGTCTCCCCAGTGCAGACACCTACCTGGTTCAGCCTCACCTAATGTCTTTGAAGTTAATTATTCAGAGAGATGAAGGAAGAAAGGAAAGGTAAATTAAGGATAGAGAAGGAGAAGGGGAAGGGGAATAAGAAAAGAAAGAGGAATATATATATATATATATATATATCTTCAATTCTATATAAATAAAATATCAAATAAATATCATTGGTCAGAATGTGTAACAGTGCTTCATATTTCCAGGTCTTATAAGGTTGCTCAATTTAAATACATTTATAAAATTTTTAAAAGTTTAGTTTATTATGGAATTTCATCGTAACGGGTCTTGCTGTGCTAGGCACATATAAGATACTCAAAGAAGTTAATTTCTGTTTCTTTTTAAAGAAACTTTAATGAATTTGATCTTGACTTTTTCTCATAAAGTATTGACCAACATCTGTTTATTTTCTATGACTTATTTGTAAGCAGTATATATCCTTTACCTATCAAAATACAGCTAAATTGAAAGCTAAGCCAGGATATAATTTTAATCATGTCTCTGTTCAATATTATAAATGTCCATATACATGTATAAAATTTAACCAAGGTGACAGATTTTTATCACTTCTACAATCCGAGAAAGTGTTTAATCTTCTTGAATTTTCCCACTCTATTTTCAAATATTGCTCAAATTCTAAAGTCACTGCAAATTTCTTGTTAAGTGGTCAGAATGGTAATGATAAACAAACAATTGAAAATTGTATAGGTGAAAAATAAATATGCCTTTTACTCCTGGCCCCAGATCACAAGAGAAAAATCATCGTTGCCAGTTTCTTGGTTAATTATCCACAAATACTAAATACACACAAAAACTGATGAAATATATCAATTCATAGATTCAAGAAATTCTGTGAACCCAAGTCCTCTTAATATTTGCCTGTAACTCCTGGATCAGAAAATAATGTCCAAGTATCAGCATTGAAGGACAAAAATTGGGGCAGAAAAGAACACCCAGACAGAAAAAAGGGGAGTTCTAATCTCATCTTAATCACACTCAGAAGACTAATCTGTATGATAGTCAACTCATAGGAAAGAGAATATGGATACTTAAGTGAATTTTCATTCTTTTCAGTAAAATGTTTTATACCCAACTGACAGAACAAACAAGGTTTGCAGACTAAAATCAGTGACATACAGATTGGTCATTTATTTTTTTATTATTTATTTTTTTTAATGAGATCAGGTCTTAAGGTTTTGTTTTTTGTTTTGTTTTGTTTTTTAATAGCAGCTATTTATTTATTTTATTTTTGACTGTGTTGGGTCTTCGTTTCTGTGCGAGGGCTTTCTCCAGTTGTGGCAAGCGGGGGCCACTCTTCATCACGGTGCGCGGGCCTCTCACTATCGCGGCCTCTCTTGTTGTGGAGCACAGGCTCCAGACGCGCAGGCTCAGCAGTTGTGGCTCACGGATCTAGTTGCTCCGCGGCATGTGGGATCTTCCCAGACCAGGGCTCATACCCGTGTTCCCTGCACTAGCAGGCAGATTCTCAACCACTGCGCCACCAGGGAAGCCCCCAGATTGGTCATTTATTGAGCAGATAGAAAAAAAAGTTGAAAACAACTGAATTTTAAATTACAGAAATGAGCAGAGAGTGATTATCTTTGCTTTATATTGATAAAGCAGTGGTTGCATATATGAACATATTATAATACCTATGATATAGCATGTATTGTGTCAAGTTAAAGTAATGTATATTGAAATGTAAGTCTGAATTATTCCTTTTAATAGAGTTAGCAAATTCCCTAGAAGAGTTTGCTTAACTTACTTCAAGACCAATTAAAATATACTATTCTTATTCCACAAAGTGTGATGTGTTTGTTGAAATGTGATATATGGACTCTCCACCTTTTCAGTAAATGGTTTCAAGTTAACTCAAATCTGCATGCTCAGAGCAGATTGTGTTCAATAAAATCTTTTTTCTAGAAGTAAACGTATGGTAAGAATAAAGTAATAAAAAAAGAATAATAAAGGAGGAAATAAATTGTGCAAGGGCTGGAGCATAATGAAGTTTTCACTGGCATAAGTGGTACTAACTGCACCACTTTACTAACTGTAAATTGCATCTGGGTGGTCAAGCCGCAAAGGGATGATGCAATCAATGATAAAACTGTGTATCTTAGGACATAATCACTTTCTTACCACTCTTTTATTTTGTGTTCTTCTTTTTCTAAGATCTTTGTAACACATACAGTGTAATTCATGGTTACCTTTATAATGATGAAACTTGCTGAAATGTAGCTTATGGAACTTTTCAGTAAGGATAAATTCTTCCTGAAAATATTTCATTTTGAAATTAGTTTTTATTGCCAGACTATTTATGACACCTCTAATGTTTTATGAAAGTATGAATTTTGAATTTTAAGCTTTGGGTTGATTTTAATTTTTTTAAGTTTTTATGTATGTTATATTTAACTTTTATAAAAAGTAAGACTTATTTCGGGATAATAATAGAATTGTATTATTTCATCTCCTTGGTTATATTATAAATAATATTTATCATTTATTCAGTAAATACCATGCACTTGAATTATTTACTTTATTCTTTTCAACAGCCTTTTGCCATAGATGCCATTGTTGTCCTCCACATTTTGCCAGAGGAAGATGTGTTTTAGACAAGTTACAAACCCATGATTACAGAGTTAGGAAGTGGTGAACCCACAATTAAAGTCCAAGTTTGTCTGATTCCAGTCCCATGATCATCTACTACACTATACTGTCATAGGAAAAGAACCTAATTTTGTTTTTAGTCTCCATAATTGTGGTTATCTGCAGGCAAAATGGTAATAAGTGAATTTAAAGACTTCTTTAATAATAAGAAAAAGGATTACAGGTTTTAGAAATAAGTGCTTTGGTCTATGGTCGAAGTTCACCCTACAGAACATGTGAAAGCATGCATTCCTCATGTGCTCCTCTGTTTACTTACTCAAGGGTCCAACAATGCAAGTGAGGCCTGATCACTGCCTGGTGTGGGGTTTTAGTTGTAGCTGGATTAGACCATGGTTGTGTTAGGTGAAATTCACATGGTACTGCAAAGCTGGAGAACATCCAGGAGCAAAAGCTTTTTAATTGATTCGCTTCCATTTCTCTTCCATAAATGCACCATTTCCAGTTTGAAGTTTCAGGAAGCATTCTTTAAATGAGGAGGAATGACTGACTTCTGGTACTTTACTGTTATATTTTCTAAGTTCCTTTTCCCCTATGTTAGTGAAATGATTGCAAGTAACACTGATGACTAATTTTCTGGCACATATTTTGAAGCAAATATTATTCTCAAAGTTGGAAATTATATTTGTAATATTATTGGCCCTATACTATATATCTTCCCTCCACCATCAGCATTACTCCATCCCTCTTTCTACTTACCTTTCTAAGTGAAGTCATATTAGAAATATGGACTTTACAAAATATATACTATAGTTAGAAATCTAACTTTTGTAATCATCTGTGTCAGCAATGTCAATAAAAATATAGTGTGAGCTACATCTATAATTATGTTATTTTTAAATTTTTAAGTTAAAAATATTGCAGTATTGTAATTTACAACATTATATTAGTTTCATGTGTACAACATAGTGATACAAATTTGATGTAGATTATACCCCATTTAAAGTTATTATAGGGGGGCTTCCCTGGTGGCGCAGTGGTTGAGAGTCCGCCTGCCGATGCAGGGGACACGGGTTCATGCCCCAGTCCGGGAAGATCCCACATGCCGCGGAGCAGCTGGGCCCGTGAGCCATGGCCGCTGAGCCTGTGCTCCGCAACGGGAGAGGCCACAGCAGTGAGAGGCCCGCGTACCGCAAAAAAAATAAAAGTAAAAAATAATAAAGTTATTATAAAATATTGGCTCTATTCCCTGTGCTGTACAATATATTCTTGTAGCTTATTTATTTTATACATAGTTTGTACCTCTTAATCCCCTACACCAATCTTGCCCCTCCCTTCCACCCTCTCCCTACTGGTAACCACTACTTTGTTCTGTATATCTGTGAGTCTGTTTTTTTTAATTTATTTATTTATTTATTTTTGGCTGTGTTGGGTCTTAATTGCTGCACGCGGCTTTCTCTAATTGCGGCGAGCGGGGACTACTCTTCGTTGTGGTGCGTGGACTTCTCATTGCATTGGCTTGTTGCAGAGCACGGGCTCTAGGCACTTGGGCTTCAGTAGTTGTGGCATGTGGGCTCAGTAGCTGTGGCTCACGGGCTCTAGAGCGCAGGCTCAGTAGCTGTGGCGCTCAGGCTTAGTTGCTCCGTGGCATGTGGGATCTTCCCAGACCAGAGCTCGAACCTGTGTCCCCTGCATTGCCAGGCAGGTTCTTAACCACTGTGCCACCAGGGAAGCCCTGTGAGTCTGTTTCTGTTTTATTATAGTTATGCATTTTTTTTATTTCTTAGATTCCATATATAAGTGATAACATACAGTATTTATCTTTGTCTGACGTATTTTACTAGCATAATAACCTCCAAGTCCATCCATGTTGTTGCAAATGGCAAAATTTTATTCTTTCTTATGTCTGAGTAGTATTCCATTGTGCATATATACACCATATCTTATTTACCTAGTCATCTGTTGATGGACACTTAGGTTGCTTCTGTATCTTGACTATTGTAAATAATGCTGCTGTGAACATTGGGGTGCATGTATCTTTTCAAATTAGTGTGTTCATTTTCCTTGGATATATACCCAAGAGTGGAATTGCTGGATCATATGGGAGTTCCATTTTTTAGTTTTTTGAGGAAGCTTTATGCCGTTTTCCACAGTGGCTGCACCAGTTTATCAACACATTCCCACCAGCAGTGTGCAAGGGTTTCCTTTTCTCCACATCCTTGCCAATGTTTGTTACTGTGGTCTTTTTTGATGCTAGTCATTCTGACAGGTGTGTGGTGATATCTCAATGCATTGCTAATCACCAGAGAAAAGTTGAGCCTCTTTTCATGTGCCTGTTGGCCATCTGTGTATCTTATTTGGAAAAATATCTATTCAGGTTTCCTGTCCAATTTTTAATCAGGTTGTTTGTTTTTTGATATTGAGTTGTATGAGCTGTTTGTTTGTATATTTTGGATATTAACCCCTTATTAGTCATATCATTTCCAAATGTTTCCTCCTATTCAGTAGGCTATTTTTTTGTTGTCAGTGGTTTTCTTTGCTCTGCAAAAGCCTTGAAGTTTAATTATGTCCCATCTGTTTGTTTTTTCCTTTGTTTCCTTTGCCTTAGGAGATAGATCCAAAAAAATATTGCTACAATTTCTGTCAAATCTGCCTTTGTTTTCTTCTAGGAGTTTTATGGTTTCTGATCTTACATGTAGATTATTAATCCATGTTTGACTTTATTTTTGTTTATGGTGTGAGAAAGTGTTTTAATTTCATTGCTTTAGATGTAGCTGTCCAGTTTTCCCAACACTGCTTATTGAAGAGACTGTCTTTTCCCCCATTGTGTATTCTTGCCTCCTTTGTCATAGATTAACTGACCATAAGTGTATGGGTTTATTTATTTATTTATTTATTTATTTTTGCAGTTTGCAGGCCTCTCACTGTTGTGGTCTCTCCCGTTGCGGAGCACAGGCTCGAACGCGCAGGCTCAGTGGCCATGACTCACAGGCCCAGCTGCTCCGCGGCATGTGGGATCTTCCCGGACCGGGGCACGAACCCGTGTCCCCTGCATTGGCAGGCGGACTCTCAACCACTGCACCACCAGGAAAGCCCTGTGGGTTTATTTATGGACTATCCTGTTCCAGTGATCTCTGTGTCTTTTTTTTTTTTATGTGTCTGTTTTCATTACAGTACCATACTGTTTTGACTACTGTAGCTTTGAATTATAGTCTGAAGTCAGGGAGTGTGATACTTCCCTGTTCTAGCTCTGTTCTTCTCTCTCAAGATTGTTTTGGCTATTCGGGGTCTTTTGTGTTTCCATAAATAATTTTAAATTGTTTGTTCTGGTTCTGTGAAAAATGCCATTGGCATTTTGATAGGGATTTCATTGAATCAGTAGATCGCCTTGGGTAATATGGTATTCTAACAATATTAATTTTTTCAGTCCATGAACACAGTATATCTTTCCATCAGTATGTGTCTTCTTTGATTTCTTTCATCAGTGTCTTACAGTTTTCCAAGTGCAGGTCTTTTACCTCCTTAGATGGATTTATTCCTAGGTTTTTTATTCTTTTGATTCCATTGTAAATGGGATTGTTTCCTTAATTTCTCTTTCTGATAGTTTATTGTTAGTGTGTGGAAATGCAACAGATTTTTGTATATTACTTTTGTATCCTGCAATTTTACCAAATTCATTAAAGAACTCTAGTAGTTTTTTGGTAGTGCCTTTATAATTTTCTATGTGTCGTGTCATGTCATTAGCAAACAGTGACAGTTCTACTTCTTTTCCAGTTTGGATTCTTTTTATTTCTTTTTCTTATCTCATTGCTGTGGCTAGGACTTCCAAAACTATGTTGCATAAAAGTGGTGAGAGTGAGCATCCTTGTCTTTTTCATGATCTTAGAGAAAATACTTTCAGCTTTGCACTGTTAAGTATGATGTTAGCTGTGGGCTTTTCATATATGGATTTTATTATGTTGTAGTATGTTCCCTCAATACCCACTTTGTGGAGAGTTTTTATCATAAATCGGTGTTGAATTTTGTCAAAAGCTTCTTCTGCACCTGTTGAGTTGATCATATTACTTTTATTCTTAAATTTGTTAATGTGATATATCACATTGATTAATTTGCAGATATTGAACCATTCGTGCATCCCTGGGATAAATCCCACTTGATCATGGTGTATGATCCTTTTAATATATTTTTGGATTTGATTTGCTAACATTTTATTGAGGATTTTTGTATCTATGTTCATCAGTGATATTGGCCTGTGATTTTCTTTTTTTGTGATATCTTTATCTGATTTTGGTATCAGGGTGATCCTGGCCTCATAAAATGAGTTTGGGAGCACTCCTTTCTCTGCATTTTTTTGGAAATGTTTGAGAAGTATAGGTGTTAACTCTTCTTTAAATATTTGGTAGAATTCACCTGCAAATTTATCTTGTCCTGGACTTTTCTTTGTTGGGATTTTTTTTCATTACTGGCAATTGGTCTCTTCATATTTTCTGTTTCTTCCTGGTTCAGTTGTGACAGACTATACTTTTCTAGAAATTTGTTCATTTCTTCTAGGTTGTGCATTTTATTGGCATATCGTTGTTTATAATAATCTCTTATGATCATTTGTATTTCTGTAGTGTCATTTTTAACCTTTCTTTGTTCATTTTTGACTTTATTGATTTGGGCCAGCTCTTTTTCTTGATGAGTCTGGCTGAAGGTTTATTAATTTTGTTTATCTTTTCAAAAACCAGCTCTTAGTTTCATTGACCTTTTCTATTGTTTTTTTCTATTTCATTTATTTCTGCTCTGTTCTTTATGATTTCTTTTCTCCTACTAACTTTGGGTTCTGTTTGTTCATCTTTTTCTAGTTGCTTTTGGTGTAAGTTTAGGCTGTTTACTCGATATTTTTCTTGTTTACTGATGTAAGCTCATATTGTTATAGACTTACTTCTTAGAACTGCTTTTGCTGCAGCCCATAGATATTGGATCATTGTGTTTTTGTTTTTATTTTTCTCCAGGTATTGTTTTATTTCTTCTTTGATTTCTTCAGTTATCCATTGGTTATTTAGTAGCATATTGTTTAACCTCCACATGTTTGTGTTTTTTGCAGTTTTTCTTATTGTTGACTTCTAGTCTCATAGCATTGTGGTCAGAAAAGATCACTGATGTGATTTCAGTTTTCTTAAATTTATGGAGGCTTGTTTTGTGGCCTAGCATGTGATCTATCCTGGACGATGTAACATGTGCAATTGAAAATTATGTGTGTTCTGTTGCTTTTTGCTTTAATTTTTGCCATTTTAATTACAGTGTATTTTGATGTGATCCACTTGGGTTGATCTTGTTTGGGGCTTTCTGTGCTTTCTGGACTTGGATATCTGTTTCATTTCACAGGTTAGGGGATTTTTCAGCTATTATATCTTCAAATAACTCTTCTGCCACATTCTCTCTTCTCCTTCTGGGACCCCATATAATATAATGGTAATGTTAGTACCCTTGATGTTGTCTCAGAGGTCTCTTAAACTGTCTTCATTTCTTTTTATCATTTTTTCTTTTTTCTGTTCAGCCTCAGTGATTTCCACTACTCTGTCTTCCAGCTCGCTGATCCATTCCTCTGTATCATTTAATGTACTGTTGATTTCTTCTAGTGTATTTTTTTAGTTTCGTTATTGTATTTTTCATCTCTGTTTGGTTCTTCCTTATTTTTTTAACTCTTTGTTAAAAGCTTCTAACTCCTCCCTCTGTTCATTCATTCTTCTCCCAAGTTCTTTGATCATCTTTATGATCATTACCTTGAACTCTCTCTCTCAGATAGATTGCCTATCTCTGCTTCACTTAGTTATTTTTCTGGCATTTATCTTTTTCCTTTATTTGGAACATGTTTCTCTGTCACCTCATTTTGCCTAATTGTTTTTATTTCTGTGTATCTGGTGGGCTGATTATGTTTCCTGACCTTGGAGAAGTGACCTTTTGTAGGAGACATCCTATGCATCCAAGCAGAGCCATCCCCTCTTGTCACCCTACCTATATGCTCTAGGATACCCGCTATGTGAGCTGAATGGGTCCTTCTGTTGTGATGGGCTGACCACTGTGGGAAGTCTGCCAGGGGTGGCTGGCCCCTAGTTCAGTTCATTGCCAGTCCTGCTTTGTGTGGAGTCTGCCAGTCATGTTTGGCAATGCTAGGTCACAGTGTCGCTTGCTGTGGAAACCCACAGGGTCCTGGGGCTAGAGTTGGCTCACTGATGGGCAGAGCTGGGTTTGGTGTGGGTGGTTGCATGGCCTGGGTTCCAAGATCTAGTGTGCTGGTGGCTGGGGCCAGTTCCTTACACAGCTGGCTGCAGATTCTGCGGTTATGAACCTTCACGTGCACTAACAGTATTTCAGTTGAGACATCAGAAATAATATACCCTCGAAGTAAGGGTCCAACCTAGGAGTTAGAATCATGCTATGGGACTAAGGGCTATATCCTTGGGGTAGGGGCACAAATAGATACATAATAGTAAAATTTAATAAAAGGAGAGCATTCTAAAAACTTTCAAAGAATGAAAGCAGATTACTCAAAAGAAAGCAAAAATTAAGTTGCTTTGTCAACAATTGACTAGAGGCATACTAAACAAAGTAAGTAAAAAATCAAATAGGGGCTTACCTGGTGGCACAGTGGTTGAGAGTCCGCCTGCCGATGCAGGGGACGCGGGTTTGTGCCCCGGTCTGGGAGGGTCCTGCATGCCGCGGAGCAGCTGGGCCCGTGAGCCATGGCCGCTGGGCCTGCACGTCCGGAGCCTGTGGTCCGCAATGGGAGAGGTCACAACAGTGACAGGCCCGCATACCGCCCAAAAAACAAAAGAAAACTCCAATAAAATGTTTAAAGGAAAAGAATACCAAATCTAGGATTTTATAATTTAGCTATTATCCTTTAAGGAAGAGGGCAATATAAAAATGTTCCTATATTGAATGTTACTATGCAGAAATCCACTTTGAAAATTCTTTGTGAGGGCACTCTCCACTAAGAAGAGAAAGAAACCCAGGAGGTCACATGACATGTATAAGAAATAATGGTGAGCATTAACTACACATACATGCTCTAAAAAAACGCAAGAAAAAAAGAAGGAATCCAAAAAGCAGAGACTATTACAGAAAAAGATAATACCTACATGACTGGTAGGGGGAAGATGACAAATATAAAGAGAGAAGCTAATTTGTTTAGGTGGAAGGTATAGATCATAAGTTTAAACCATTGATAAGGAAAAAAAAGAATGGGTCTCACTAAGTTAGGAGTAACCAGTAGAAAAATAAAAAATACGTGACTTATAAACCAGCAGAAAGAAAAAATGCCATATGTACTATGGAAACAGAAAACCAGAAAAAAAGACACAAAACTACAATGGTAAATGAAAATATAATGCTAAAGATAAATCTTAGTGTAACAAATACTACAAGAATTCTAAATGAAACATACTCACAAATTGAAATAAAAAGCAGATTCTCTGATAGAATCAAGGAAAACAAGTTTAGCAATATATCATCAAAAGGATAGCATATTTAAATCAAAGGAAAATGCAAGCAAGGAAAAGTAAAAATATATACTGAGCATAAAGAAATATGTGGTAGCAGTCATACCATCAGACAAAATGGAATTTGAAATGAAATCTATTACTGAGGAAAAAGATGTTTATGATGGTAAAATGATAGTAATGCGAGTGATACTAATATTAACAAACACATATAAAGTGATTACTGTATGTCATTTGCTGTTCTAAGCACTTTATATAACACATTAATCCTCATAACAACCAAAAGATACAGGTATTATCAATACTTGCCTTACACATTTAATAGATGAGAAAAGTGCAGCACAGAATGGTTCAGCGACTTGCCCAAAGCCAGAAAATGCTTAAGCCAGAATTAAAACTCTGGCCCTGTGGTTTCAGGTTCCATACTGTCATCTACTAAATCATGAACACATATGCAAGCAAAGACGTAAAAGATTTAAATAATAATTAGATCTAATTAATAGATACATAGAGAACTTTACTTTCATCAAATCAAAATTACACATTTTTTTTTTAGCTCTCATCCAGTCTTACAAACATCTCCCACATGTGTATCTCCAGCCCACACATTTCTTCTGACCTGAATATTTAGTTTATTAGTCCACATCTCAAAGTTATCTTGTTGAAATTTTATCATTCCCCAAACCTACTTTTACCTACAATGTGGAAACATCCTATATTCCTTTCTTCTCTCACTCCCTACATCTGATGTATCAGGAAACCTGTTTGCACCATCTTAAAAATATACTCATAATCCAGTCATAATTCACTGTCTGCACTGCAACATCCATGATGTGATTCCTCAGCACTGATTGTCTTGATTATTGCTGTCACCTCCTAACTCTTCTCCTTCCTTCCATTCTTGACCCCATAGTCAATAACTCACTCAATAGCCAGTGTTTAAAATGTGAGAATCATATCACTCCTTTGTTCAAAAACTTCTGAAAGCTCCTATCTCTGTCCAAATAAAAGCCAGAGTTTTTACAGTTGTCCAAGAGACTCTCCATCATTTGGCCTCCATTACCACCCATTCCTTGAAGAATCTGGCTACCAAAGGACACTGCATGGGCTGGCCCTTCTCCCTGAAAGGATATTCTTCCAGATATCTTAGTGATTAATTCTCTCATCTCCTTTTGCTATCTGTTCAATGCCACCTTTTCAATAAAGCCAACCTTGATCATTCTGTTTTTTAAAATTGAAATCATACCCTACTTGGCATTCCCAATCTGCTTTACCCAACTCTCCATTTTTCTTCCCATAGCATTTGTCTATTTCTAACTTTCCATTTATCTATTAGCTAGTGTTAATTATCTTTTTCTTTCTGGTAGAGTATAAGCTCCTTGAGGAAAGAGATTTTGTCTGTTTTATTCACTAACTTTCCGAAGTGCTTAAAAGAGTACCAGAAACAGAGTATTTATTCAATATTGTTATGTGACTAAACAAGAAGCAGTCAAAAATTTTCTCAAGGCCATATAGAAGCTTCAATGTATTAAAAAAAAATGTTATACTTAATGTGTTCTCTGATTACAAAGCAATAAAATTAGAAATTACTAATTAAAGGAACTTTTAAAAAATCCCTAATGTCTAGAAAAAACTAAATAATGTACTATGAAAAAAAACCCCTTGAGTTAAAGGGCAAATCTTTAGGGAAATTATAAAATGGTAAGAACTGAACAAAAATGAAAACACTACAGTTAAAATTTATTGTATACAGCTAAAGCAGAATTTGGAAAGGAAGTTATAGCCTTGTATAGATTAGTCACAAAGCAGGAAATATTGAAGTCATACTAATTTCCTTTTGAAAAACAGCAACAGAACAATGCCAATGAAACAAGGATACAACAAACATAAAAGCAGAATTCGTTTAAATAAATAATGAGAGAGGTCAGAATTTTGGCAAGATTTATTTAGGGACAAAAAGGAAGATGCAAAGCAAAAATATACCAGGAAAGGGGAAAGTAATCTCAGATATAACAGAGATTTAAAAAAAATAATATATGAATACTTTGGATAATATAAATATGCTAATAAAGTTGATAATCTATACATTGTTTTCAGTCAGAGGCAATGTCAATTCCTAGCTGGCCTCTGGAAATCTGTGAGTATATATAATTGTCACAATGGCTGGAGATGCAATTGATATATTTAGTGTCCAGAGCCCAGGATAGAAAACTTAAATTATTGAAAGAAGTTGAAATGATAAATGAAAGATACACCATTTTCCTCCTTTCCTACCCCTGTTCTCCCACCAAAAACCCAGGTCTTTATATCTGAATTTTGCTGAAGTTTCTACAAACAGAAATAACTACCATATGTATTTTATTTCAAGAAATAGAAAAGAGGACAAGTTCACTAATAAATTTTATGAGACTAGCATAATACTACTGTAAAACCAGCTAAGAACAGTGTAAGAAAAATACATAATAGACCATTTTCATTTTAAATCTAGATGTAATATCTTAAGTAAATTTTATCTAAGTCCAAAATACAGTAGGAAACTAAGGATGGTTCAACATCATAAACTATTATTTTTTTAAACCACCTTCTCTTTACCACATAATTATTTGAGTATTACAACAATGCAGATAAAGCATGTCATAAAATTACATTAAAATTACCTATATTTGGTTTTTAAAATCTCATAAAACAAGGACTAGATTGAATTTTCTTAACAATAAAAATCTGTATACCATAAACCTACAGAAAGAAAGCAACCTTAATTGAGGAAATTTAGATGAATTTAGATGCATAAGATCAGGAATATGATATGGATGTTCATCATCACAACTACTTTTTAGCATAATATTGAAGATCATTGCCAACTGCTGTGATCTGAATGTGTCTGCCCCCGCCCTCCCCGCCAGATTAATATGTTGAAATCCAAATTCCCAATATGATGGTATTAGTAGGTAGGGGCCTTTGGGAGGTGATTAGGTCATCCTTATGAATGAAATTAATGTCCTTATGAAAGAGATCCCAGGGAGTACCCTTGCCTTCTTCTGTCACATGGGGATACAATGAGAAGTCTGTGACCCAGAGGAAGGCCCTATGTGACTACACAGGCACTCTCATCTCAGACTTCCAGCCTGCAGAACTGTAAGCAATACATTTCTGCTGTTTATAAGCCACACAGTCTGTGGTATTTTGTTATAGCAGCTCAAATGGACTAAGACACCCAACATTTGAGAAACAAGCAGAAAGAGTATAAGGATTATAAGGGAAGAAAAAAATCTGTATAGACAATTCAATAGTAAACAATTTTTAAATAATAAAAGACAGTTCACCTGAATGAAAGTTGAACTTAGAAAATCAGTGACCCAGTTCTTTACCAGCATTGAGTTCCCTGGTAGTCCAGTGGTAAAGACTCCAGCATCAAACAAATAGAATTTTAAAATGGGATTAAATTTATAAGAGAAATAAATTGTAAAATATATAACTTTTGTTATAAAATAATACAATTAAAAATAACAAACAATGCACAAAGCTCCTCAGAGAAAAACATGAAAAATCTATTAAAGGAGCACAAGTGAAAAGATGCTCAACATAATTAGTCATTATGGAAGTACAAATCAAGGCCGCAATGAGATACCACTTCACATCCATTAGAATGGCTAAAATAAAGAAAATGGAAAATAATAAGAGCTGGAGAGGAGGTGAAAAAATGGGAATCCTCATACATTGCTGGTGGGATATAAAATGGAGCAGTCATTGTGCAAAGCAATTAGGTGATTCATCAAAAAGTTAAACATAGATATGACCCAGCAATTCTTCTCTAAGGTATAAAGTTAAAGAATTGAGAAGAGGTACTCAGACAAATCATTGTACATGAATATTCATAGCAGCACTGTGTGCAATAGCCAAAAGGTGGGAAGAAAGCGTCCATCAACAGATAAGTGGATAAACAAAATGTAGTGTATTCATACAGAGGAGTATTATTTAGCCATAAAAAAGAATGAAGTATTGATATATGCTACAAAATGGATGAATTGTGAAAATATTAAGCTTGTCTGGCTGGAATCTAAACCAAGTCCTGATCAAAATTCAGGCGGATTTTGTATTGTATATTTGAATAGCTGAGTGATATTTCTTTCCTTCTTCATTCTCTCCCACCTTCCTCACTTCCTTCCTTCTGTCCTCTCCCCCCTTCCCTTTCTTCATTTCTTTCTTTAGTTAAATATTTTGTTTTGTGAAAACTATAGATTCACATGCAGTTGTAATAAATAATATAGAGGGATTTACTGTACCCTTTGCCCAATTTCCCCCAGTAGTAACATCTTGTAAAACAATAGTACAATATCAAAACCAGGATATTGACATTGATATAGGTCAAGGTACAGAACATTTCCATTTCCATTCCACAGAAATCTGTCATGTTGTCATCTACTTCTCTCCTCCCCTTATTTTCTCATTTCAGGAACGTTCCATAAATGGAATCATACAGTGTCAATATGTAATCTCTTAAAAAAAAGATGTTTTAAAAGCCAAACGATTGGCTTTTCTTAGCACAATTCTCTGGAACTTCAAACTGTTGTATGTATTAATGGTTCATTCTTTTTTATTGCTGAGTAGTATTCCATGGTATGGGTATATGAGTTTGTTTAACCATTCACCTGTTGAAAGACATCTGGATTTCTGGCCAGTTTTGTCTATTAAGAATAAAACTGCTACAGAAGCTTTCATACCAGTGTTCATAGCAGCATTATTCATGGCCAAAAGGTAGAAGCAACCCAAGTGTACCTCAACAGATAAATGGATAAACAAAATGTGATATATATATTAGCATGTAATATTATTCAGCCTTAAAAAGGAATAAAATTATGATACATGCTACAACATGGATAAACCTTGAAAACATTATGCTAAGTGAAATAAGCCAGACACAGAGTCATATATTATATGAATCTATTCATTGTATTGTATGAGTTATCCAGAATAGATAAATCCAGAGAGACAGAAAGTAAGCGGGTGGTTGCCAGTGGCTGGGGAAAGGGGGAAATTGGGGGAGTTGACTTGCTTAGTGAGTACGAGGTTTTACTTTGGGGTGTTGGAAATGCTCTGTAAATCGATAGAAGTGGTGGTTGCACAACATTGTGGATATTATAAATGCCATTGAATTGTGCACTTTAACATAAAATTTTGTTATGTGAATTTTCCCTCACTAAAAATAAGTAAATGAATGAATGAATCAATGAATAAAATCTATTAAAGGATATAAAAACTTCTGAATACATGGAGAATATAAAACATCTTTATAGATATGAACCTTAACCTAGAAAATGTTAATTATCTCCAAATTTTCCATGAATTCTTTGAAATATAAATAACATATAGCATTATATTAGTTTTACATGTACAACATAGAGTCGATATTTGTGTATATTGCAAAATGATCACCACAATAAGTCTAGTTAATCTAGCACCACATAGAGTTTTACATTTTTTTCCTGTGATGAGAAATTTTATGATCTACCCTCTTAGCAACTTTCATATATACAGTACAGTGTCATTAACTGTTGTGGCCATGCTGTACGTTACATCCCCAGGACTTATTTATTTTACAACTGGAAATTTGTACCTTTCAACCATATATATATATATATATATATATATATATATATATATATATACACATTTTATAGCTCTGGACAGGAGGAAAATTTGAGTGGGCTCACTGCAGTAAGGTTGTCCGTAGTGGAGAGGTGGAAGCAATCTATGCCTCTGAAGTACCATAATATATAAGCATGTAGTAGAGGAAATACTCTAAAATATGATTCACCAGTGAGGAGCAATAAGCTAGATGTGCAAAAGTTACTTAACCTCAGTTTGTTCCCCTTTAAATGGAAATAATGGGAATACATATACAACAGAGTTACTGAGAAAATAAATGAGTTAATATAGCATCTTAGTCCCTTTGGGCTGCTGTAGCAAAGTTCTATAGACTGGGTGGCTTATAAACAACAGAAGTTTATTTCTCACAGTTCTGGAGGCTGGAAGTCTGAGATCAGGTTGCTAGCATGGTCAGGTTCCTGTGAGGGCCTTCCGACTGATTGCTCCTTCTCCCTGCATCCTCACGTGGCAGAGAGCAGAGAGAGGAAACCAGTTCTCTCATGACACTTAGAAGAGCACTGGTCCCATCATGGGGGCTCCACCCTCCTACCCTCATCTAATCCTAATTACCTCCCAAAGGCCCACCTCCTAAAACCATCAAATTGGGGAGTAGGACTTCAACATATGAATTTTGGAGGAACATAAACGTTCAGTTCATAACATACGATATATGTAAAGACTTTAAGACAGTACCTGACAAAATTATGAATACCCAATAAATATTAGTTACCACTGTTTTTATTGTTGCATACAAGAATATGACCAGATGATTTTTAATTGTATTAAGTGAAAAAAGTAAGAAACGGAGTTTAAAAGTATAAGAGAGACAGAGAGAGAACTGCATAATCCCCGCCACTTAAATCGGCTGACTGATTTGAGATAAAGCATTTCAGAAGCTGATTCCCCCACTTTCTTGGCTCTTTCTACCAACATCTCAATAAATCTTGAAGATCTGAAATGCCTTATCTCTCATTAGTAACAAACCTTGGGGATATTTATAATAAATTCTAACTGTATCATGCTTTGCAAGTTGGCTGCCCCACACTTTCCTTCCCACGGGTTCTCCCCCTTTCCCTGGTCAGAGCTGAGATGTAAGTATGCACCATTGCCCTCTGGTGGATGAACGTTTAGTGTCCTATTAAAAGTAGGGTTGGATTTTCTGGAGCTCTAAATTTAAGCTTCATGCGTTATGATTAACTCATATAATAGGATCAGCATTGCTTAATAGAGCCCCTAAATAGAATTTGGGTGCTGAATTACTTAATGGCATCATTTATTCCTTTATTTTAGCTCAGATAATGTTAAAGTATTTCAATGGAATGTGTTCAGGAAGTTACTGTAGTTCCTGTCTGTTTCAGATGTATATATATAAATAGTTTCACTTTGATGACTTGCCTGGGATATTGACTTTTTTCCTTTTTTAGTAGAAAGGTTTGATACTGTTCTTTCCAAAAATAATTATATCTGCATTAATTCCAACTTTGAAATCTGAATTTGTGCTTCCCATCTCATATGCCTTAATATGTTAAAGCATTATGCTCTTTATCCTCTTCTTAAATCAGTTTCTTTTTTTTATTTAATTTTTTCTAACATCTTTATTGGGGTATAATTGCTTTACAATGGTGTGTTAGTTTCTGCTTTATAACAAAGTGAGTCAGTTATACATATATATATGTTCCCATATCTCTTCCCTCTTGCGTCTCCCTCCCTCCCACCCTCCCTATCCCACCCCTCCAGGCGGTCACAAAGCAAGGAGCCGATATCCCAGTGCCATGCGGCTGCTTCCCACTTCTGACATTGAGACTTATCCAAATATGGCAGTTGGTTTCCTGGGAAAAGGTGAATTCCAGGGAATGATGTCTTCATTGCTGTCTGCAACTACTTCAATCTTAAATTTTCTCCTGGTTAGTGTCAACTACTCAGCTAAGGCAGCCAAATTCTCTCGTAAAATAATCACATCGATATCAAATAAAAGCTAATAAACTAAAGATAAAAAAGCTATGATTGTTTTAAAAAGAAAGTTATAAGACTCATAAGGTTTACATTTTCTAAGTTTTTTGACATTGAACATTCTTAGTTTGTTTTCTTGACTAACATTCAAGAAAATGGAAAATGTGGAAATAACTTTCAGTATTTAACTTCCTAAAAATGGTTAATTTGAGTTAAGTATAGAATTCTCCATTAAAGTTGCTTGTTAGCTCGTTAATTTATTTCATTGTATCTTTAAACTTAATTTTAAGAACAGTATATCATGAGTTTCTCTAGTGTATGCAGCTGTGTTAAAGGCAAACATCCCTCCCCCACACTTAACGGAAATGTCACGTGCCAATGACATTTCTCAACACAGTTGTTTTAGTTCTATTAAAAATTAATTGTAACTAAAACAGAGGTTCTAGGCCTCCAGGCTTGTTGGGTCAGAAAATGAGTAATGATCTGTAGTAGGGAAGGCTTGTCCACAGAATCTTTTGCTCTGACTCTTAACACTCCTATGTGCTCAGGAAAAAGATCTTAACAGCTAAGACAAAGGCAGAATTGTAGGAAGGGCCCTGAAAGGGAATTAAATGGTAGTATTAAAGCACATTAATTTGAAAGAATACAGTATGGGCAGAGAAGGAGCTTCTCCTGGGGTGAGATGCGAGGGAAATGGTTGTGGGAATGAACTTGAATGAAACATTAAACTTCCCGCAGTGGTTTTGAAAACAAGTGACAAAGGTGAACTTTGAATCTACTTGATAGATGTCTCTCCAAGGTAGTTTATATGAAGTTCTATCTAGTCAAAGGGAGGTGATTTTGGAAAATCCATATTTAATTGCATTGTGGGAATTACATTTAAAGTTTGCCATTTATCTGTTAGAGTGTTCTGAGACTGTACCTCAATATATCTGAAGGTTTATTGGCTGACTGCCAGGACATAATGACTGTGATAAAATTGTCAGAAATTGGTTTTGTGTAGCTTTAGAGAGGGGGGCAGTAGAACTTATATTTGATATGATCTTTTTGTTGTTGGTTTGATGAGCTTCTTTGCCACTTTGCTTCGTACTGCCTGTGTTTTGGAAGAGGACATTGGGGGCAGCAAACAAATGCAAATGTTTCAGGCTGACGTGTTATTCTATTTAATGAGTTTTAAAGACTGTGTCATGGATGAAGGCATCATCTTTGTGGAGAGTGTATTGTGAAGTTAAATATTTTCCCAGTGTCCTCTGGCAAGAAGCTCTAAGGCTATGGGAGAGAGTTTGTGAGAGAAGAAACTGAGATCTTATTAGAAATTGGCAAAGAGCTCAATGAGAGATGGCCCCATAGGATTCAGTGTTACAGAGTATATCCTCAACATCAGCAACAGAGACACCTAATATTAAAATATACTAACTTATGTGACACCTTCTACTGGACATTTAATTTGCATCCCAAGTCCATAAGATAAAGTTTCTAACTCTTTGTATTTATTTTCTAACTATAATTGAAACCCACTCTAAAATTTTTGTACTTTATTTCTTGGCAGAATATTTTCTATTTTAAAAACCCTTATACTTAAGACTAGATCTCATTCTTTCTCCCATATGCCATGAATTTATTTAATCTTCAAGATTATTTAGATTATTACTTAGGTTTCTTGGCATTTCTGCACGTTTCTTTACACTACAGCTGCTCAGTGTGAAGTCTGAGTCAGGGTCACCCTGCTCTACAGGGCACAGAATGTCTAAATGTCTGCTTTTTTCCAGGTTCAGATTGGGTGGGAAAGTAAAGCCACACATTTCTCTAGCATCCATCAGTTGATGCTAGTCAAATTTGTTAAGCTGGGAAATATGTTTCCCAGAAACTCCTCGCCTGTGTGGGTCCAGGTTAGAAATTTGAGTGAGATCTAGAAAGCAGACATGAAGCAGATCTCTTTTCAGTCAGATGTCTTCAGAGATTCCCATCAGGCCCAGTTTATCCTCTCTGTCCTCTGTTCTGTGTTCAGATCTTCCCTACTTCAGGTCCTAGTGACCAACAGTGGCTTCAGGACAACTACCAGATGCACTTGACCATGACCCCACAGAGATGGTAGCTGTAGAAGAGCTTTCTATAGACCTAGCCACAAGCTCTCACTGAGGGGACTCTCTTTAGCAGCTGGATAGACTTGGCTTCTAGAGTAACTGATTGGCAACTCCCTCCTTTATCCTCCAACTCTACATTCCAGACCTTCATTTCCCAACTCCTCCCACAATTGACAGAGATATAATAACTATAATAAGTTTTCCATGACACTCATTGCATCTCTGCTACCTCCACTGATGAACTGTAAACAATAAAATGGGGATTGGCCCATCTTCATTTTTTGAAAAATTGGCTCTCACTGTCACAACTCTTTTCTCATTCTCTTCTCTGTTTCTTTGGTATTTAGATTAGTCTTTGTGATGCCTCTTATACAAACTTTTCTGAGAGTTAACTACATAATACTAAAAGAACAGCAATAATAACAACAAAAAAAAACTTTAATGAAGTTTATGCCTATTATGTGATGATTAAAATTTTCTTTACAGAAAGGTTTAAGGTCAGAGTTCTATTGATTGATCCATATGATACTTTGACTAGTATGAACCAGTTACTGAGAGAGAAAATAGTGACTGAGACAGACATAATCATTACTCTCACGAAATTTAAATTCTAGTGATTGATTACTGGTAATTAAATAGTCAATAAAATGCCATGTAAAATGTGTAACTACAGTGAAGTTAAAGAAGAAGAGTAGCATCCCAGACCAGCGGAAGGATGGGTCAAAAATATTTCCTGAAAAAAGTGAGATCTAGCTTGGAATACATATATTCCAGGGAAAAGAAACAGAATATTCAGCAGCCCAAGATAAGAAGGAAATGGTGAGTTCCTTAGAGGAACTGAATGTGTTTAGTATGCTGAGAGCACTGTCTGAGTGGTAAATAGTAACTAAACAGGGAAATGGAGAGTTAAGCAGGGATGTTTCAAGCTGTATTATTCTAATGGGGACTGATTATAGGACATTAATCAAAGAAATCATATAATTGTATTTTCTTGTAGAAATATCACTGTCTGCAGCATGAAAAATTAGTTAGAATAAAGGGTGGATTAACTAGGGATGAGAATAAAGACAAAGCAATCAGTTAGGGAACTACAACAATAATCCTGTGGATGGTAGCCCCAAACTAATAGATATTCAGAATAGAGAATGTATAGGACTTTATGATTCATTGAATGTAGGGGAAAGTAGAAATGAATGATGACTTCCAGCTTCCTTACCTGGGCAAATGGAGAGATGGTGGTACCATCCACTGTGGTAAGAAATATATGAGGTCATAACATTTGCAAGGGAGGTAGAAAGGTAATGTGTACAGCTTTTTATGTCTCAGGCTTGAGGTGCCTATGGAATACCCAAGTGACATTATCTTCAAGACACAGGCATAAGAAGAGATCTTGGTAGTAGATACAGATTTTGGATTTGTGATGGACCCTTCCTTTTTTTTTTGGCCCACCTGAAACCTATTCTCCCTGGCAATGGAATCTCCATTTCTTTCTGAGAAATCACCACTACTCCAATCTTAATCCATATAATTCAAATAGACTGATAGCATTCACAGGCTTCAAGGGTGAAGACATGACCCACACCTGGGTTATTATAGTCGTAATGACTGGTTCTGGAATGGGCGCAGGGCTTAACTGATCCAACGAAAATCAGTGTAGAACTTCTAATAAAACACTGGCATTATTTATTTATTTGCTTATTGTAAGTGACATGATATCAGAGAGTGTTGTTTATTTAGTTCACTTTTCTATCCCTAATCCTCAAATAGTGCTTGGCTTACAATAATTTTTCAATAAAAAATTGTTAAATGAATGAATACATTGAGCACCTTAATAACAACTATGCCTAGATTTTTCAGTTGTGTGAGTCAATAAAGACCCTTTTTTTGAAATTCACTTGGTTTAATTTAAGTTTCTGCCACTGGCTTCTAAACAAAGCCTGATCAAATGAGGAGTTATTTTTTTTTAATTTTTTTACATCTTTATTGGAGTATAATTGCTTTACAATGGTGTGTTAGTTTCTGCTTTATAACAAAGTGAATCAGTTATACATATACATATGGTTCCCATATCTCTTCCCTCTTTCGTCTCCCTCCCTCCCACCCTCCCCATCCCACCCCTCCAGGCGGTCACAAAGCACCGAGCTGATCTCCCTGTGCTATGCGGCTGCTTCCCACTAGCTATCTACCTTACGTTTGATAGTGTATATATGTCCATGCCTCTCTCTTGCTTTGTCACAGCTTACCCTTCCCCCTCCCCGTATCCTCAAGTCCATTCTCTAGTAGGTCTGTGTCTTTATTCCTGTCTTACCCCTAGGTTCTTCATGACATTTTTTTCCCCTTAAATTCCATATATATGTATTAGCATACGGTATTTGTCTCTCTCTTTCTGACTTACTTCACTCTGTATGACAGACTCTAGGTCCATCCACCTCATTACAAATAGCTCAATTTCGTCTCTTTTTATGGCTGAGTAATATTCCATTGTATATATGTGCTACATCTTCTTTATCCATTCATCCGATGATGGACACTTAGGTTGTTTCCATCTCCAGGCTGTTGTAAATAGTGCTGCAGCAAACATTGTAATACATGACTCTTTTTGAATTATGGTTTTCTCAGGGTATATGCCCAGTAGTGGGATTGCTGGGTCATATGGTAGTTCTATTTGTAGTTTTTTAAGGAACCTCCATACTGTTCTCCACAGTGGCTGTATCAATTTACATTCCCACCAACAGTGCAGGAGTGTTCCCTTTTCTCCACACCCTCTCCAGCATTTATTGTTTCTAGATTTTTTGATGATGGCCATTCTGACTGGTGTAAGATGATATCTCATTGTAGTTTTGATTTGCGTCGCAAATGAGGAGTTATTATCAAGTACAGCAGTCCCAAACCTTGTTGGCACGAGGGACTGGTCTCGTGGAAGGCAGTTCTTCCACTGGGGTGGGGGGTGGTGGTGTTCAGGCCCTAACGCGAGAGGGGCGGGGTGGGGGGAGATGGTTCAGGCAGTAATGCGAGCGGTGGGGAGCCATGGGGAGCGGCAGATGAAGCTTTGCTTGCTCGCTGCCACTCACCTCCTGCTGTGCGGCCCGGTTCCTAACAGGCCACGGACCGGTACCAGTCCACAACCTGGGGGTTGGGACCCCTGATCAAGTAGATGGAATCTAAAGTCAAACAACAGAACAGTCTATCCGTGGGAGAGTCTGCAGACTATGAAGGAGAGAGGATCCAAGTCCCTGAAAAATATCAAATTTTCCAGGCAAAAGGATATCAGAATGGGAGCCTGGATAGGAGATCAGTATTATAGAAGGCAAAGAGAACAGAATATTTCAAGACAGAGGGCATGAAAAACAGTGTTGTATTTTATTTGACCTTTTGATAAAATCTAAGGAAAAGCTGACTAAACTTTCATCTTGCACCTGCTTGCTTAGTGTGTGTGTGGTTTTTTTTTTTCCCCCTTTGTGAGTATTGTTTCAGGGCTCCTTCTCTCTAATATAAAATTAATTTTATAATTTGTTTTCTAATTGCCTGCATCCTTTTCACACTGGGATTGAACCCCTCCAAGGAACTTCTGTGCTTTGCATCATTTTCTTATAGACAATCCATTTAGATTGGAACACCAGTGGAATGGTACAATTACAGAGACTAGAATCACTTCACCATAACCTAGCTCGCACTTTTTTTCATTAAGTTTTGGAGCCTGATCCATGAACAAAAATCATCCGCCTCAGTCACTTACAATGACTTTGGAAAGAGTTTCTTCTTTTAGTAATTTAGAAACCATAGGGACCATGTAAGGACTCTGTAGATGAATACCACAAATTAAAAGAAAGAGGAAAACAGTGCAAAAACCACTTCATAATGCAAAGCGTTAGCTTTTAAAGATAAGCAGCTGGAATTTCCGTATCAGGCAATCAGAGCAAAACCCCTATGTATTAGTGCACTAATCCTTTCTAAAGATTTTTAAAAAGTGTTTTACAATGGGTTGTGCATGTTCTCTCCCTCTGTCTGAGAGCCTTCAGGTGCCTAATTTCTAATAAAGATGACCGTGGCTCACTCTTCCTCATACTCAAGGGAATAGTTCTCCTGAATAAAATTTCTCAGCTTATTCATCATTTCTCCTTGAGGACTCTGATATGAAGGCTGCACATGAAATTATTCTATCTTTCCAAGTGAAAAATTTTATGTTCCTTTATGTTCCCCAAAGATAGCATTAGGCTTTGAGAAGGACTCCTTCAAAACCCGAGTCCACTGCAGTCACAGGTCAGACTGAAACTAGGATCCCGGCCACTACTTCTCCAGAGATGACCACCAGAGTTCCTTCCACTCATTTAGAGATGAAGCCTGTCAGTAGGAAGGAAAAATGTGTCCCCATGGCCTATTTCCACCCTGAGTCTTTTTAAAATAGAACAAAGACTCCCAGTTGGACCAAAGTTGAGGTCCTTTAGTTATGTGCTGGGAACTCGAGTTCCCTGGGAATAGTGCCAAGACCACCAGACTCATTGAACTCACAACTTTTTACCATCACATTATCAGAATGGATTACACTCCCTCTGGTCAAATTCTCACCAATGTGAGTCAGGTGAAAGGTTACCAACTTAAAAATTATTTTGTGTTTTTGGATTTTTTTTTCTTGGTCTCCTTCTGACCCCTCCCCATTGTCCAGGTAATTAACTTGTGTTTATCACTTCTTTATACAAGTTTATGTGTCACCGTATACTGGATTGCAGGCTACTGGTTGACAAATGTCTGTTTGTCTCTATATGGTTATAATAATTTTTTTAAACATCTTTATTGGAGTATAATTGCTTTACAGTGTTGTGTTAGTTTCTGCTGTATAACAGAGTGAATCAGCTATATGCATATGTGTATCCCCATATCCCCTCCCTCTTACGTCTCCCTCCCACCCTGCTTATCATGGTATACCTCTTCATCTCTTTGTATCATCTTTAATTACTTTCATCAGTGTCTTATAGTTTTCTGCATACAGGTCTTTTGTCTCCTTAGGTAGCTTTATTCCTAGGTATTTTATTCTTTCTGTTGCAGTGGTAAATGGGAGTGTTTTCTTAATTGCTCTTTCAGATTTTTCATCATTACTGTATAGAAATGCAAGAGATTTCTGTGCATTAATATTGTATCCTGCTACTCTACCAAATTCATTGATTAGCTCTACTAGTTTTCTGGTAGCATCTTTAGGATTTTCTATGTATAGAATTATGTCATCTTCAAACGGTGACAGTTTTACTTCTTCTTTTCCCATTTGGGTTCCTTTTATTTCTCTGATTGCTGTGGCTAGAACTTGCAAAACTATGTTGAATATTAGTGGTGAGAGTGAGCAACCTTGTCTTGTTCATAATCTTAGTGAAAATAGTTTCAGCTTTTCACCATTGAGAACAATGTTGGCTGTGGGTTTGTCCTATATGGCCTTAATTATGTTGAGGTAGGTTCCCTCTATGCCTACTTTCTGGAAAGTTTTTATCATAAATCGGTGTTGAATTGTGTCAAAAGCTTTTTCTGCATCTATTGCAATTATTATATGTTTTTTTAACATCTTTATTGGACTATAATTGCTTTACCATGGTGTGTTAGTTTCTGCTGTATAACAAAGTGAATCAGCTATACATATATCCCCGTATCTCCTCCCTCTTGCGTCTCCCTCCCACCCTTCTAGGTGGACACAAAGCATGAAGCTGATCTCCCTGTGCTATGTGGCTGCATCCCACTAGCTATCTGTTTTACATTAGGTAGTGTATATATGTCCATGCCACTCTCTCACTTCATCCCAGCTTACCCTTCCCCCTCCCCGTGTCCTCAAGTCCATTATCTATGTCTGCATCTCTTTATTCCTGTCCTGCCCCTAGGTTCTTCAGAACCTTTTTTTTTTACATTCCATATATATGCGTTAGCACATAGTATTTGTTTTTCTCTTTCTGACTTACTTCACTCTGTATGACAGTCTCTAGGTCCATCCACCTCACTACAAATAACTCAATTTCATTTCTTTTTATCACTGAGTAATACTCCGTTGTATATATGTGCTACATCTTCTTTATCCATTCATCCGATTATGGACACTTAGGTTGTTTCCATCTCCAGGCTATTGTAAATAGTGCTGCAGCGAACATTGTAATACATGACTCTTATTGAATTATGGTTTTCTCAGGGTATATGCCCAGTAGTGGGATTGCTGGGTCATATGGTAGTTCTATTTGTAGTTTTTTAAGGAACCTCCATACTGTTCTCCACAGTGGCTGTATCAATTTACATTCCCACCAACAGTGCAAGAGTGTTCCCTTTTCTCCACACCCTCTCCAGCATTTATTGTTTCTAGATTTTTTGATGATGGCCATTCTGACTGGTGTGAGGTGACACCTCATTGTAGTTTTGATTTGCATTTCTTTAATGATTAGTGATGTTGAGCAACCTTTCATGTATTTGTTGGCAATCTGTATATCTTCTTTGGAGAACTGTCTATTTAGGTCTTCGGCCCATTTTTGGATTGGGTTGTTTTTTTGGTATTGAGCTGCATGAGCTGCTTGTATGTTTTGGAAATTAATCCTTTGTCCGTTGCTTCGTCGGCAAATGCTTTCTCCCATTCTGAGGGTTGTCTTTTAGTCTTCTTTATGGTTTCCTTTGCTGTGCAAAAGCTTTTAAGTTTCATTAGGTCCCATTTGTTTATTTGTGTTTTTATTTCCATTTCTCTAGGAGGTGGGTCAAAAGGATCTTGCTGTGATTTGTGTCATGGAGTGTTCTGCCTATGTTCTCCTCTAAGAGTTTTATAGTGTCTGGCCTTATATTTAAGCCTGTAATCCATTTTGAATTAATTTTTGTGTATGGTGTTAGGGAGTGTTCTAATTTCATTTTTTTACATGTAGCTGTCCAGTTTTCCCAACACCACTTATTGAAGAGGCTGTCTTTTCTCCACTGTATGTTCTTGCCTCCTTTGTGGTAAATTAGGTGCCCATGTGTGCGTGGGTTTATCTCTGGGCATTCTATCCTGTTCCATTGATCTATATTTCTGTTTTTGTACCAGTACCATACTGTCTGGATTATTGTAGGTTTCTAGTATAGTCTGAAGTCAGGAAGCCTAATTCTTCCAGCTCCATTTTTCTTTCTCCAGGTTGCTTTAGATATTTGCGGTCTTTTGTGTTTCCATACAAATTGTGAACTTTTTTGTTCTAGTTATGTGAAAAATGCCATTGGTAATTTGATAGGGATTGCATTGAATCTGTAGATTGCTTTGGATAATATAGTCATTTTCACAATGTTGTTTCTTCCAATCCATGAACATGGTATATCTCTCCATCTGTTTGTATCATCCTTAATTTCTTTTTTCAGTGTCTTATAGTTTTCTACATACAGGTCTTTTGTCTCCTTAGGTAGGTTTATTCCTAGGTATTCTTTTTGTTGCAATGATGAATGGGAGTGTTTCCTTAATTTCTCTTTCAGATTTTTCATCATTAGTGTATAGGAATGCAAGAGATTTCTGTGCATTAATTTTGTATCCTGCTACTGTAGCAAATTCATTGATTAGCTCTAGTAGTCTTCTGGTAGCATCTTTAGGATTCTCTATGTATAGTATCATGTCATCTTCAAACAGTGACAGTTTTACATCTTCTTTTCCAATTTGGATTCCTTTTATTTCTTTTTCTTCTTTGATTGCTCTGGCTAAAACTTCCCAAACTATGTTGAATAATAGTGGTGAGAGTGGGCAACCTTGTCTTGTTCCTGATCTTAGTAAAAATGGTATCAGTTTTTCACCATTGAGAATGATGTTGGCTGTGGGTTTGTCATATATGACCTGTATTATGTTGAGGTAAGTTCCCTCTATGCCTACTTTCTGGAGGGTTTTTACCATAAATGGGTGTTGAATTTTTCTAAAACTTTGTCTGCATCATTGAGATGATCATATGATTTTTCTCTTTCAATTTGTTAATATGGTGTGTCACATTCATTGATTTGCATATGTTGAAGAATCCTTACAATCCTGGGATAAATCCCACTTGATTATGGTATATGACCCTTTTAATGTGCTGTTGGATTCTGTTTGCTAGTATTTTCCTGAGGATTTTTGCAGCTATGTTCATCAGTGTTATTGGCCTGTAGTTTTCTTTTTTTGTGGCATCTTTGTCCAGTTTTGTTATCAGGGTTATGGTGGCCATAGAATGAGTTTGGGAGTGTCCCTCCCTCTGCTATATTTTGGAAGAGTTTGAGAAGGATAGGGGTTAGCTCTTCTCTAAATGTTCTATAGAATTCACCTGTGAAGCCATCTGGTCCTGGGCTTTTGTTTGTTGGAAGATTTTTAATCACAGTTTCAATTTCAGTGCTTGTGATTGGTCTGTTTATATTCTCTATTTCTTCCTCATTCAGTCTCAGAAGGTTGTGCTTTTCTAAGAATTTGTCCATTTCTTCCAGGTTGTTCATTTTACTGCATATAGTTGATTGTAGTAGTCTCTCATGATCCTTTGGATTTCTGCAGTTTCAGTTGTTACTTCTTTTTCATTTCTAATTCTGTTGATTTGAGTCTTCTCCCTTTTTTTCTTGATAAGTCTGGCTAATGGTTTATCAATTTTGTTTATCTTCTCAAAGAACCAGCTTTTAGTTTTATTGATCTTTACAATTGTTTCCTTCATTTCTTTTTCATTTATTTCTGATCTGATGTGATCTTTATGATTTCTTTCCTTCTGCTAACTTTAGGGTGTTTTGTTCTTCTTTCTCTAATTGCTTTAGGTGTAAGGTTAGGTTGTTTATTTGAGATGTTTCTTGTTTCTTGAGGTAGGATTTTATTGCTATAAACGTCCCTCTTAAAACTGCTTTTACTGAATCCCATAGGTTTTGGGTCATCGTGTTTTCACCGTCATTTGTTTCTAGGTATTTTTTGATTTCCTCTTTGATATCTTCAGTGATCTCTTGGTTATTTAGTAGTGTATTGTTAGGTCTCCATGTGTTTGTATTTTATACAGTTTTTTTTCCTGTAATTGATATCTAGTCTCATAGCGTTGTGGTTGGAAAAGATACTTCATACGATTTCAATTTCCTTAAATTTACCAAGGTTGATTTGTGACCCAAGATATGATCTATCCTGGAGAATGTTCCATGAGCACTTGAGAAAAAAGTGTATTCTGTTGTTTTCGGATGGAATGTCCTATAAATATTAATTAAGTCCATCTTGTTGAATGTGTCATTTAAAGCCTGTGATTTCTTATTTATTTTCATTTTGGATGATCTATCTCTTCGTGAAAGTGGGGTGTTAAATTCCCCTACTATGAGTGTGTTACTGTCAATTTCACCTTTTATGGCTGTTAACATTTGCCTTCTGTATTGAGGTGCTCCTATGTTGAGTGCATAAATATTTACAATTTTTATTTCTTCTTCTTGGTTTGACCCTTTGGTCATTATGTAGTGTTCTTCTTTGTCTCTTGTAATAGTCTTTATTTTAAAGTGTATTTTATCTGATATGAGAATTGCTACTTCAGCTTTCTTTTGATTTCCATTTGCATGGAATATCTTTTTCCATCCCCTCACTTTCAGTCTGTATGTGTCCCTAGGTCTGAAGTAGGTATCTTGTAGGCAACATATATACAGGACTTGTTTTTGTATCCACTCAGCCAGTCAGTGTCTTTTGGTTGGAGCAGTTAATCCATTTAGATTTAAGGTAATTATGGATATGTATGTTCCTATTACCATTTTCTTAATTGTTTTGGATTTGTTACTGTAGGTCTTTTCTTTCTCTTGTGTTTCCTGCCTAGAGAAGTTCCTTTAGCATTTGTTGTAAAGCTGGTTTGGTGGTGCTGAATTCTCTTAACTTTTGCTTGTCTGTAAAGGTTTTAATTTCGCCATCGAATCTGAATGAGATCCTTGCTGGGTAGAGTAATCTTGGTTTTAGGTTTTTCCCTTTCATCACTTTAAATATGTGCTGCCACTCCCTTCTGGCTTGCAGAGTTTCTGCTGAAAAATCAGCTGTTAACCTTTTGGGGATTCCCTTGTATGTTATTTGTTGCTTTTCCCTTGCTGATTTCAATATTTTTTCTTTGTATTTAATTTTTGATAGTTTGATTAATATGTGTCTTGACGTGTTTCTCTTTGGGTTATCCTGTGTTGTACTCTCTGTGTTTCTTGGACTTGATTGACTATTTCCTTTCCCATGTTTGGGAAGTTTTTGACTATAATCTTTTCAAATATTTTCTCAGACCCTTTCTTTTTCTCTTCTGTTTCTGGGATGTCTATAATTCGAATGTTGATGCTTTTAATGTTGCCCAGAGGTCTCTGAGACTGTCCTCAATTCTTTTCATTCTTTTTTCTTCATTCTGCTCCCTGGCAGTTATTTCCATCATTTTATGTTCTAGCTCACTTACCCGTTCTTCTTCCTCAGTTATTCTGTTATTGATTCCTTCTAGAGTATTTTTAATTTCAGTAATTGTGTTGTTCATCACTGTTTGTTTGCTCTTCAGCTCTTCTAGATCCTTGTTAAATGTTTCTTGTGTTTTCTCAATTCTGTTTCCGAGATTTTGGATCATCTTTACTAGCATTACTTTGAATTCTTTTTCAGGTAGGTTGCCTATTTCGTCTTCATGTATTTCGTCTTGTAGGTTTTTACCTTGCTCCTTAGTCTGTAACAAATTTTTTTGTCATTTCCTTTTTTTTTTTTTGATGGGTTGTGCTGTATTCCTGTGTTACTGATTGTTAGGACTGAGACTTTCAGCACTGGAGTTTGTAGGCACTTGGATAGAGCTGGGTTTTGGTGCTGAGATGAGGATCTCCGGGAGGCCTCACTCCGACTGATATCCCCTGGGGTCTGAGGTTCTGTGTTAGTCCAGTGGTTCAGACTTAGAGCTCCCACCACAGGAGCTTGGGCCCGACATCTGGCCTGGGAACCAAGATCCTGCAAGCTTTGTGGTGTGGTAAAAAAACAAAAAAGAAGAAAGAAAGAAAAAAAGGAGCAGTACAATATCAGAGGATAAAAAACATGATAAAATTAGAAAGATAAAAAACATATTAGGAAAAATAAAACTATAATTGAAACAACTGCAACAAGGCAAAATAAAACCACAACAGAAAATAGAAAAAAAAAAGGGGGGGGGCAACAAGCCAAAAGGAGAGATCACTAACAAAATATAAAGAATAAAGTAAAATTAGAAAAATAAAGATTTATTAGCTCTAATAAATAAAAATTTATTCTAATAAATATTTATTAGATTTATTTTTTTTAAATAAAAATATAAAAGAGTCAACAACTGTGAATCAAGGTAAAACAGAACCTCAATCTAAAAGAGGTAAAAAGAAAAGAAGAAAAAAAAAAAGCCTTGGCTGTGGGTGTGGCGTTTAGACAGGGGGTGGACCTTAGGCAGGGGTGGGGTTTAGGGTGGGGCAGGACCTATGCGGGTGGGGGTGACGTTTGCCCGTGGGATGGGGCATCTGCTTAGGACCTGCCACGAAGGGGCGAGGCAGCACTTCGAAAGGAGGGCTTCTGTCGTGTGCACTTCTGGAGTTTGGATGTAGGGCCCTGGGTGAGGGTGTGTGGGTGGGCCTTAGGCCCAGCTCATTGGAGGGGGTCTCTGAGTATAGAGGTAGGGCCCCGGGTGTGGGTGTAGTGGCAGGGCTTGGGTTTTGTGTGGCAGGAGGGAGACTCTGAAGTCAGAGAATGACGCCGGGGAGCCCAACAGGCTCCCTGGTGCCTAAGTGGACAGGAAAGGCACTGGCCCCGTTCCCTTTTGTTCCTTCGCACCCCTTCCTCACCGTCTCCCCTAGGGTGTCCCCTGTCCCCGCTGGACCCCTAACCGTGCGTGGGTCCCTCTGGGTGTAGGAACTCCTCCCCTCCCCCAGCCACCCCTCAGGGGTGCCCTCCAGGAGGTCCAGCCTTTACTTTTACTCCTCCCCTTCCCTCCCTCCCACTTCCTCAGGACCTGCATGGCTGGAGGATCCTCGGTGGGCATAGGATCAGGCCCGGGATCTCAGCAGGTTCCTGGGGGCCCAAGTGGGCAGGGGAAACCTGGCCACGCTCCCTTTTGATCCTTTTCCCTCCCACTGGTTCCCCAATTTCCCGCTTCGGGCATGGGATCCCTTCCGCCCCCCTCCCCCCACAGCTGCCCCTCGGGGGCGCTGGTCCTGTTCCACCTCTGCTTCTCCTCCCCCTTCACTCCCCCCACGCCCCATGCCCTACCCCCTTGCTGGGGGTTCCTTCCGTTCCCTTAGGTGTCCGTGGTCCCCCACGGTGCCTGGCAGGTGCCCTAGTTGTGAGGAGACGCGAGTTCCATGTCCTCCTAGTGTGCCATCTTGACTCCACCCCCTTGGTTATAATTATTTAAGTTGAAAAATTGTAAGACTTATTTAAGAAGGGTTAGTTTATAGGGAAACTTTACAAATAAGAAGAAAAAGTAACTTTAAAACCTAACTCTCATGCTGCATTTTTATAAGGAAAAATTTCTGACTTCTCCTTTGGGTCTTGCCTTTTTGAAAAATTAAAACTTAACACAGTGGCTTCATTACCTTGGCTAGTTATGTCAATGGAGAATAGCTATGCAGGATGGGAAAGTAAAATCACATTGAAGGACATATTCAGTTCAATATACAGCACCTATGCCTGCATGAGTAATGATATATCTCAAAATATTTTTGCAGCATATGTTATCAAATTATTCTTCAGTGTCACATGAATTACCCCCTTCTCTCTAAAAATGCACTTTCCTCCCCAAAAAAATGAGCATGGGAAATAGTCATCCTTCACTGGCATGGGTTTTGACAAGAATTTTCATTATTATAGTCAACAAATATTTGTTGAGAACCTGTTCTGAGCTGGAAATACAGATGGAAAACTAATTATGTTTTTATTTTAACTGAATGATACTAAGCTAAACCCTGCTGGTAGATTGAGGGGCACAGAGAAGACATAGTGTGGGATGTACTGAAGCTCTCAGATTCCAAGGTCTGAATAAATTCAGAATATTCAAGCTTTAACAGTACCACCTAAAGCAGCTACCCAAAATGCCTAATTCAACTCACAGCAACAAAAATTTATTAATTCTTCAAAAGAAAAAGTGAATGTTTTTTTGCCTGATGTTCATAAAGTTTCACAGTGGGTTTTTTGTTCGTTTTGTTCTGTTTTGATTTGTTTTATAGGTCAAGGGATGTGTTTGGGATTTTTCACACAGAGTGGCAGTTCTCCAGTCTTTAATTCTCTGTTTTGAAATAAGAAAATTGCCTCCATATTACTATCAAACACGGAGCAAGATCATCTCTGTGTTGATAGAAATAGTTACTCAGCAAAGGTCACACCTGCCTGAAACCACTGTGCAGGTATCTGAAAGGGCACGCACTCGGGGCTGAGGAAGCCCCAGCCATCCTCCCATTAGCCAGATCATCAGCCTGCTCCCAGAGGGAGCTTTCTTCCTCGAAGAAACAGGCCTAATGTTTTCTAGTTGGAACACTTCACAGAGAGCCAGGGCTTCTGGCTTCTATTCCCAGCTGCACCATCAGATCATAGAGTGACACGTCTCTGTGGTGATGTGGAGATGGTTACCCTTGTGCAGGGAAGGGTTAGGATTCATGGTAAATGTTTACTGTGAGCATCTTGCCTGAAAGGTGTTGCATGCTCTTTGAGAGAGGAAGGTTACTGCATGATGTCATTGCTTCCAACATATGCTCAGATGTTAAAAAAAAAAAAGGGAGGTTAACGAAAGCAATACTGTTGTCTTGGAGGGTGTTTCAGGGATTGTAGGAAGGATGCACAGATAAGTAGGTGGCAAGTTGTTTTCCTACCATAAAGCACAACTTTTGCATCATGTCACTCTGACAAGTGGAATTTAAAAGATATTTCCAGCAAGGTGTACACTGGAAATGTTTGATGAAAGAACATAGGGAAGTGATTGGGGACCAGGAAATATGGACTTGATTTGAACCTTTGGATGAAAATCCTCTTTTCTGGTTTGTTTTCATGACTTGTAATATTACAGTGATGACATTTGCATTCTCCAGCTCAGGATTAGCTAGAGAGGAAGTAAGGGCTCAATTGCTTTAGTGAGCACATAAACCATGACCTCTCCTGGAAGATAATTGTAATTAAGGGATAGTAGACCCTCAGTCTGTTTTCTTCTCAACATGGGTAACAGAATTATACACAATTGTGACATTTGCCTGAATACGAAGAGGAAATTTTTCTTCATCATCCTCTGCATTCTGGTTTTGGGTTGAAAGAAATCATAATTTCCACATGGTGATGTCAGATCCATTCCCACAACAGAGATTAGACAATACCACAAACACAGATTTATAGTTTCATAGGAGAAGTCTCCTGTTTTCAAACATTTATCTTTAACAATAGGCTACTGGCAGGGAGGGAAGGCCACCAGTTGCATATGAAAGGTATGGTATTCTGTTGTCAGTGATGAACACAGACACTGGTTGCTTCTGCTCCCACTCATGACCCCCATTTCTCCAGCATATTTAACATCAGCCATTATAGATTTAGCACACAGAAGATCAGTGGCATCACAGCTCATTTATGTAAGAGAATTATCAAACGTTCATCACTGTCAACAGTAAAAATATGATAAAATACCTTCTGTTTCTATCAAGGTAATTTCTATTTTCAAGGACTAAAGGAATCTTTTAAAAAATATTCAGTAGTTGAGGAAGCTGAAAGAAAACATTACTTCACTTTCCTCCTCTCTAAAAAGATGACGACTAAAACACCAAAACTTCTTCTAGGTTTAAAATTATTCCATTTTACAATTTTTTAACTTGCTAAAAATTTCAGATTCTCTCATAGTATCATGACGCTGCACTTAGTAATTTCAGAATAATTACTTAAAAAAAAAAACTACTGCCCCCATCTTAGCATTTTATGGCCATTTATTGCTTTTTCCTTTGTTTCTTTAAATACTGTCTTGTTCCAGAAAAGACTTAAGGGGATTTGTAAATATGTTCACAGTATAGTAAGATGAAATAAATATGTGATAAAAGTAAGGCAAAGAAAAACTAAGGGATGCAGTTAGAGTGAGGATAGTGTTAACATTTACATAAAGTTCACTCCATTTCCCAGAGATGAGTGATTTGGATCTCCACTTTCCAAAACCCAAATGAAATGGGGAAATAGTGCCAATTATAGATTTTATTTTCCCTAAAGCAGTAGTTCTCAAAATGTCATCTGAGTACACCTAAGTGTCCCTTAGATCCTTCAGGGGCTGCAAAGTGAAATTATTTTCATAATAAAACAAAAACATTATTTGCCTTTTCTATCTTATTCTCTCTTGATCACATGGTGGAATTTTTTCCAAAGACCACATGACCATCATTCTGATGGTGCCATTACTTTTAAGGCTAATGGAATGTGTGCTTGTATATGCTTGCATTTTTAAATTTTTTGTTTCAATTCCTAATGTGGTAGATACTCATAGATACATTCCACATAAACAAAAGCACTTTGGGGGCCTCAATCATTTTTAAGAGTGTGAAAGAGTCCTCTTCTAAAATATGAACAACTTTGTTTCTTTTCACTTTCCTTATATTAAAACCTGAAAATTGTCATTCACAGAAATTTAATATTAGTTATTCTATCTGAACATGGGCAAATGAATAACTTTTTATCTGATCATGGGCAAATGAATAACTGAGCCATGGCTCAGCGGCCATGGCTCACGGGTCCAGCTACTACGTGGCATGTGGGATCTTCCCGGACCGGGGCACGAACCCGTGTCCCCTGCATCGGCAGGCGGACTCTCAACCACTGCGCCACCAGGGAAGCCCTGGCCTCTTATTTTGAGGGTATTGGTCAAAGCTCCTTTGAGGAACTGATGAAAGCCATGAACCCTCTCAACTAAATACAACAACAGAAACACAGAATTTTTATGTCTTCAAATTGCTTTAAAATACAGTTTTAAGGTAAATTTGGGTAATAAGATACAGAGAAGCTTAACGAATAGTGGTTCGTTTTTATCCTCTCTCTTGTCATCTTTGTTTGTCCCCAGAGTATAAATTAAGGTAAAGTATTTCTAGTTATACTGTAACTCATTCTACACCAGAAAGGAGTATTGTTTCTGGTCATGTTGATGAATGGAAGGTTTTATAAGCTCAGCTTTCCTTCCTTCGATCCTAAAAATAATAACCTCAACTACATAGCATAAATCTATTTCCTTGGAATATTCTGATGATCTCAAAAATAGAAATGCTGAAATCTCATAGATTTAAAAAACTTGGCTACATGCAGCTAGGTGAGCTGATATAGGACTGTAGAGACTCTCATTAGGACTGTTTACTTCCAACTACAGCTTCTGAATTTGCTAGCATGTATTTATTGATGCCTCCCATAATGTAGACCTGGGCACTATAGGGACTGTTTTAGTACAGTATGACATTTGGCTGAGACTCAACTAATGCATAAGATGTAATTCATTTATGAATAGACTTTTTTTTTTATGTGGCAGATAGTGTAACATGATCAAGCAGAATGGTTAAAAAGAATGTTTCTAAATTCAGAAATCTTGGTGGGTGATAACATTTATTGGCTGTATGACTTGAGCAAATACTTTAATCTGGTCTGTTGAACTGGCATAAAGAGCGTTCCTGATACATAGAGTTATTGTGAGAATTAAATTTAGTAATGCATATAAAGTACAGAGGAGTGTGTGTCATATAACAAGTGCTCAATAAATGTTATTACAGAAAGTGCTGTGCGATGTGATGCAATGAAAAACACAATATGAATTTGGAGAAGGAAAGGATCACCAGAGGTCAGAAGGGTCTAAGGGAGAGTTCATGAAAGAGGTAAGACTTCAGCTGTGGGGCTACTAAGTGGAGTGGGGAGTTATAAAGTTCTTGGTGCACCATAAATTTAAAATCTAATGGAGGAGAGAGGATCAGCCCCAATACGTATAGGCACAAGTGTCAGAAACATGGAGAGAATGCTTAGGTCTCTAGAGATATACATAGAAGTGCTAACACACAGGCAAGTGAAAAGGATAAAGAGTGGGTGTGAGTTATTAAAATGACTGGAATACAGCTAAGTATATTACACCACTTATGGGACCATACTATTCCATTCATCCCTCCCAAATTAAATTTCACTTTTCTCGGAGGAATCTTTTGTGGTTAATGGTTCCAAAGGGAGGATTTATCTTTTATTTTATTTATTTCTGAGCAGACACACCTTATACACACACAAAATACACACACATGCACACCCACACCACAAAAACGAAGCGCCAGAACTCTATGTGCCTTTTAGACATTTATACTTTTTGTCTCTTCATTCAACAAATTTTAAAAAATATGGAAGGAATTTTGGAAAAGGCTCACAAGTACCTGTTAATGGGAACAGATATTTCTATAGAAAATTTTCAAGGCTATTCTAAAGTAGTGGCTTTGCCGATGTTTTTAATGGTCATGATGTATCCTGGCTTTGTTAGTACACTTTTCCTGATTAAGAGCCCCCATTACTCTAATTAAAATAACACCATCTGGTTTTAATACTGCACAGTAACTCTTCTACTCCTTAATCCCAGGGCTGAAACAACATTCAGTCTGGACCAAGCAGAGGTTATGCGGTATTAGTTTACTTGCTGTTATAATTTATGGATTTGTTGGTGGAGGATCCTGAGAGATAGTGGTGCTGGAGATTTTTAAAAGTAGGTAGAGGATCCAGAAGAAAGAACAACATACTAGAATTGTGTGCATACATGCTAGATTCTCCTTTCAAAATGGATACTTCAGGTTCTAGAGAGAAGACCTTTTTGAAGAGATAGCATTGAATGGACCTCTATGAAGTAAGGCAGCAAGCCATGTGAACTTCAGGTGGGAGTGTGGCTATGGAAACTACACTAGGCAAAAGGACTGAAGGAATGGTGGGTTTGATGAGAACAACCTTGGTGAGTTCAAGGAATAGGAAAAAAAAATAAGCTTGGCTGGAGTGGAGTGTGAGAAGGGGAGAGAGATGGGAGACAAGGTCAAGAAGATAGGCAGAGGCCAGACCATGTTGGATTTCGAGGCTCTTCTGAGGGTAATGAGAGACTGGAGTATTTGTAGCAGAGAAATGTGTGATATTTCATTTTTTTTCTAAATATACAACAAGAAAAGATCCCAAGCTCAATTTAAAAAATAGCAACTGATACGCAGATGTGGGAGTGGTGGGAATTGAAAAGAGTAAGACTCCAGCTCCCCTAGGCTCTAATCAATTGCTGCTAGGCAGAAATGCAGGCCCAGCATTTTCCTATAGTTCAGGGTGTTTATGCTTTGTTTCGTTTTTCAGGAGAATCTAGAAGTCCAGATTTTTTTGGCGGGGAGGGCGGTGGGTGGAGATAATGTAGTTTTTATTTTATACTACTATTGCTTTAATATTTTTACACAAAAAATTACTTGTAAAGGCACAGTGTATGAATAATGAATACTCCTTTTACATACCATTAGCAATTAGGTTTTCAGATAAGTTAACTGTCATATTGAAAAGAGCACAGATATCAGATTATGGGATGCTAAGCAGGTAAGAATAAATGCTGGACACATCTTCACAAAACATTAGTGATTCAGTGGGTTGTCCTGGAAACATAAGGAGTAACAGAGTGAAAGAGGAAGGAAACAACCCTAACCAACAAGGACCTACTGTATAGCACGGGGAACTCTGCTCAGTATTTTGTAATAACCTAAATGGGAAAATAACCTAAAAAAAACAGATTCATGTATATGTATAACTGAATCACTTTGCTGTACGCCTGAAACTAACACAACATTGTTAATCAGTTATACCACAATATAAAATTTTACAAAGGTATGTTTAATTAAAAAGTCAAGCTGTATCACATGTAGATGGAGTGAGAATTCTGAAAAAAGTTTTTTAAAAATTAAATTTATGGGGGCTTCCCTGGTGGCGCAGTGGTTGAGAGTCCGCCTGCCGATGCAGGGCACACGGGTTCGTGCCCTGGTCCGGGAAGATCCCACATGCCGCGGAGCGGCTGGGCCCGTGAGCCATGGCCGCTGAGCCTGCGCGTCCGGAGCCTGTGCTCCGCAACGGGAGAGGTCACAACAGTGAGAGGCCCGCGTACCACAAAAAAAAAAAAAAAAAATTAAATTTATGTATAATGTGCTAGAAGTCCAGGTCTTTATGTAAAAACTTTCTATTTTCTAAATGCTAGCAAATAATACACATTTTCCTAAAATCAGTATACAAGCCAGTGTGCTAGGTACAAGTGGTTAGTAGACAACAGTAAACAAACTTGGAAGCCAAATGAAGCCCTGGCCTTGAGGATTCACCATCTTTATGATGTTACTTCTTGGCTTTAATAGACTATGAGGGAGAACAGTGAAAAGGAAAAGCAGATTAACATTTAGACCTAGGTCAGGTGTCAGTCAGGGTCCTGGCAGGAAGCAGGTGGCAGACAGAGACAGGTCATTGAGTAGAGATTGATGAAGTACTATTTATAATAGTGTGGGCAGTGTTAGGAAAAAGCAACAAGGAATGTTAATGTGCTCAGGGCTAGGATCAGCATGAGTCAACATCGCTGTGCCTGAAGGAGTCGTTCTTGAAACCTGGAGAGGAGTTAGGAAAAGGATGCTCATCCCTGCCTGTGGCTTTTGGTTGAGGAATACAGCCACTACCAGACTCTGCCACGTCAGGGCAAGAGCCAAGAGGAGATATATGAGCCTTCTAGTCTCATTCCCAGACCTTCCTCAGGTGTCTCCCAATGGCCAAACCCAGAAAGGAGCTAGAGATTTAGGGAGCCCACTGACTGCAGTTGATGTTGGTCAATCTTGTGGGACACAGGAGGACCAAGACCATCTAGCACAGTCAGGCACTTCTTTTAAAAAGTGATTTCAAGTACTTTACAACCTTTGATAATTATCAATCCAATAAGCAATAAAGAGCTTGCCAGCTTAAGATATTTTTGAAGTTGTGGCTTCTTTGAAGACTAGCAAATTGTGGTCATTATACACAGTCTTTTATTGCTTGACCCTGATTCTTCAAGTTTTTGCTTTTATTCAAGGAAAGAAATGCTTCTCAAGAGTAAGCATTTCATATTCTGGTGAAAATTACTCATCCAACCCAGGGTTTTTAAGAAAACAAAATCTGAATTCACAGTCAGCCTTACTTTCCTATTTAAGGAGCCAAACGTAATGAATGAATGAATGAATGGAGGGAGGGAGGGAGGGAGGGAGTGAAGGCAGGCATCTGTGAAGCACTGTTGATAATACAAGAAATCACCATTCTCCCAGAAGCTATTAAATTTGCTAGGCCACACTAGGCAAAGAAACAAAAAACTGTAGTAATATTTTAAAAGAATACATAAAAGAACCTGGCCCACAAGTAAAGCACAGGTGTCAAGTCAAAGCGTATTGGACATAGTTTGGGCAGATCACCTTCACTTCCTCTGGCCCCCAACCCAGTGACGTTGGCAAGTCATTTGGTTCAGTTTGTATTTCCATTTCCCTGACAGATGATTGGACCTTCTTTGAATATATGCAGTCAAAGACTGATTAACACATTTGTATCATGTTTAGTAATTCTGTATATTATCTAAATAGAGATAATGTTTTGGTACAAGGGAAATAGAGTATAAGCTCAGTGGAATCTTAAACTGAGTTTTTTACAAAATAGCAATATGTTCAAAGAAGTGATGATTAATTTTCTGATATGAATTATGTTTCACAGCAGAATGTGAGGTGAGGTGGGATGGAGATTCAATCACTATTTTAATGTGTTAGTCATACCAAAGCTAATTTCAGCCATATATTCTCTAAATCCTGCTTTGAAAAATCCCATTCCTGCTTTCCATTCTTATGGTGAAATTTTGAACGTTTAAATTACCTTTCAGTTGTCCACCTATCAAATGATAGATCATTTATTTGTAAACTTTATAAACTGTTACATAGCCATAAGCTGTTCTTGGTGACATTGTCCAAAATACTAGACAGATTTGTCCCCTGAAGAGAAGTCAGTGGGAAGGAATATCTGCTGGGGAGAAAATGATGTATTCTCCAATTAGCCCAAATTCCAGCACTGACTACTATGATTTCAGGGGACATAAGGAAGCTGCTTTAGGAAGTACCCAGCAAATCTTGGAGTGAAGAAATGGTTATGAAAGACATCCTTTAGCATCAGCGCTGATACTTAAGAGCTCTGTGACAGTAGGCAAGCCACAGAACCCCCCATAGTCCTGAAGGGGTCATTATTTCCAAATGGAGGCAGCATAGGCTAATTGATAAGAGTGCAGAGTTTGGCATCAGAGAGTCAGAGCCTCAAATCTTGGTTCCACCCCTCTTTGCTGTAGAGTGGTTGCACACTACAACCACTGTGATGATGGAGACACACCACTAATCCAGAGCCTGATCCATACTCAACATTCAGAAGAGACCGGAGTTGCAAGCATATTGCAAGGAATCAAGCGTAGTAACACATGTGATGACATTTCTGAAGCAAAGTAAGAAGTGCTACGTAAATAATAACGATTTTTATCATCACTATCGCTTATGTTTCCTATGGGAGAATCCTTGTGAACACTCTTCTTTGCCAATTGACGATGAGATAATAGCTGGATTCTCAGTAAGATGACCCGAAGCATGAGAAAGGAATGTTGGACTAGCACAATGTTCTTTTTGGGTAGTGTCTTCAAATCATTGTTTTTTCTGTGAAGGCCCCACCCGTAACAGCCAGTTTTCACCCAGTCAGTCCTTCTCTTCAGGTGCTCCTTTGACTTATTTCAAGGCTACCAAAACAAAAGTTTTTCCAAGGAAAGTGCACATATCTCCTGCTCCCTGAACATTTTCTTGAATTGCCTCTGCCTGTCTCTTTCTTCCATGTGGTCACTCTCTTCAGCCTATCCCACTCTTAACACTGAGTAGGTTTTTTTCCTGGTTTTTCCCTGTTAAATAACAGATACCCACTCTGGTCTGTAACCTTAAAACAGTGCTTTGAGCGACTTCACACTCATTTACGAAATAAATACTGTTTTCAAGGGTTTTTTTTTTTTTTTTTACAACTTTTATTTTAAGGAAAGTTTGCACAGCATCCCCAATTTTGTCCTTAGCTAACGTTGATTTTTAGCAGTCCCAAACTGAAGTCCATAATGTATTGGGGTGTTTACTCCCCATAGAGAGCACAAGATCCCTTGAAATGTAAAATACACAGTTTTACTGTGTATTCCTCTCAGGCATTATAAAAGGCAGCATCACTATATTTCGGTCTTAGAAAGTTATAAGACGTGGACGTATGTTAAATAGCTTGAATGTTTCTATGAAATTTCCATAGACATTGCTTAGTCTTCCTGTTATCTAAATAAGCTTTAAAAGTAATGGCATACAATTGGGCACAGAATACATAGCTATTGGAACAGGCAAAAAACACAGCTGCCAGGAGCAATAGGCAAGGTAAAGAAAGAAATGGAAGATGAAATGATCTCCATTTCAAAGTCTGCCTGCAAAGCTTACACAGGACGTAGAATATTTTATATGCACTTGCTGATCTGATGTTCTGCATCTGTTACGAGGCCCTGGAGGCTGACTGGCCATTAAACACAGAATGATGACTGGTGTAGCAGGTGCAGTGAAGTGGGAAGGTGTGGAACAAATAAAACAAGTTCATGACATCTGTAAGAAATGTCGACCCCCAGGACATTTTAAAAGGTCGTGTACTGTGGTATTCATGACGTATGTGTGAGAGGTATAATGGCAAGTTTATTTCTCATGAAAGCACTTCAGTTACTTGCATATTGTTATTTCTTTAGAATCCCCAGGTCCTATACTATACAACTACTTAAGACCCAAAGAGAACTGTGACTTGCTTTGACAAATGGCCCTTTAATGCAGTGCATTGGCCCAGTGTCAACAGGAGTGTTGCCTCAGCTGCACCCTTTGCTAAAATAGTTTTGTAAGCCTACTGCTGTGAGTCAACTCTTCTCTTCCTGTAAGTTCTCCTTGGCACCTTTGACATCTGCATCGAATTGGAGCTTCTTGTTAGCACCCTTTAGGATTCCCAGCATGCCTCTCGATGCGTCTCTTTCTTATACTCTCTCCTCAGTCTCTGGCTCCTGTTGATTCCCTTTTCTAAATCTTCCCGATGCCCCCTCATTCTTCCATTTGTCTGCAACTGCTTCATTTAGTGCATCCAACAAGTCCTCTCTTTTTGTCGATGCAATCCCTCCTTCATATAATTTTTTCTTAAGTTCTCAGGATGGCTGGTGAGAAACTTACAGAGGGCAGTTTTCTAAAGAATTGTCAGTATTCTACTGAGGGAAATTCTTTCTTGATGACAACGGCACTGTACAGGAAAGAGGTGGTTTTTTTAAACCTTTCTTTTCTCAGCAATAATTTCTCTATGTTTTTGATCCTCACGTGAAGCTAAAGAGGTTTACTCTTTCTCCCACAACCCTCATCCAGTTCAGCAGCATATCCAGTTGCCTCTACCTCTAGCATATCCTAAGTCCGATATCTGCCAGGATCTCTACCTTACCTCACCAGTTAAGTCACCAGCAGTTCTTGCCTAGATGCCCTAGTCTCTTCTCTATGCAGCAAGCTTACGTGATCCTTTCAAAGCATGTCAGCTCATGCTACTCCCCGGCTCAAAAGCTCTTGCCAACTTCATATCTCTTTCAAAATAAGTGTATTTATGATGGTCAATAAGGGTCTTCATAATCTGACTCAACTCTGTCTGACCTCATCTCCTTTCTCTCCCCCTGTTACCCATTTGATACCAGTCTCCCCCTCAACTTCTTCCCATTGTCAAATGTTTGCCCTTGCTCTTCCTGTGCCACTGTTTCTTCAGACCACCCCTCATTTCATTCAGGTTTCTACTGATATTTGCTTCCTCTAAGAGATCTTTCCTGACTGCAAAGTCTAAAACAGTGCTCCTTGTCTCCCTCTGTTCCTTTACGCTGCTTCAGTTTTCTTCATAGCGCTCATATCTGTCTCCTGTAGTATTTATACAATGGTTATTTAGCAATTTTCTGCCTCCTAGATGTTGTCCTGAAAAATAACTGGAGGACAGAAACAGTGAATGGATGAACTTTATTGGTTTGGTTCTGTTCCTGCCCACTGTGCCTACAAAGCTGCCCAGCACAGTAGACGTTCCTCTTCGTGAGTTCGTGTTGAGTGAAAGAATGTTAAGTTGGGATTGTCTTCTCTGTCCCTGGGCACCCTTCACTAAAATCATTTTCAGAAGTATCTGTAGCATTTTTATTTCAGGAATGTGTTGGTGTGCTTCTACAATTAGAATAAATGCAGGGTGGAGGGAAAAATTCCACACCAAGTGGAAGCAGCCACTCTGGTCACCCCTAAAAAAGGTCAGCTTGCAAGATACTGTGGAGGCCACATTGCCCAACCAAACCTATCCTCAGTTAAGCACTGGTGATGCTTTGAACATGCTGGGTGCATAAGAAAGAAGCCACAATGGGGCTTACACCATGGTGAATTTCTAAACTTGACCAGTTTTACCTGAAGGCAATGCCTCAAATACCACTCACTCTCTCTAAAAGTAGATGGAGAACATAGCTGGATTCTCCCTGCCTCCCCACCCTGCTTGATGGTAGAATATACTGCAGTAACTAATGTCTTGGTGGGACATTTTTCCCAAGTAAGTTTTTAAGTATATAGGTCATGGGTTCCAGACAACTAATTTGGATTGGTTTAACATTTTCAGCAAAGCAAAAACAAAGATTTTCTCCATCCATCTTCCTTCACTCAGATTCCAAGCATCTTTGCTATGGTCTTTGACAACACCATGTCCTAGATGTGTTAATAGCACATTGCCTCAGATACCTGCTCTATGAAGTAGAGATAGGCTTATTTTCTAAATGTGGTGACAGTTTTTACTTAATCTTGTGCATCCTAAGGATTTATTGGATTTCGTTAGAAGTGAAAGTCTCTTATTCCAGTGAGACACTGTCCAGGCCATAGCTGTTGAAGGAGTCCCACTTCACCCAGGCATCAAGAACTTCTCTGGCACTCTTAGACTTAGAGAATAAACATATGGTTACCAGCAGGGAAGTGTAGCGGGGAGGGATAGATCAGGAGTTTGGGATTGCCATGTATATGCTGCTATATTTAAAATACATAACCAACAAGGACCTACTGTAAAAAAAATTTTTTTAATTAAAAAGTGAATTAATTTACAGTGGAAAAAAATAAAGAACTCATCTGGTTGAGACAGAGCAGAATATGGAATGAGGGAGAAATACTTTAGCTAGTAACTGGAGAATTTTGATTTGCTTTGACTCCTTATTCGAAAGAGGAAGATAGCAAATGTATAGTATCATGTCACTGCAAACAGTGACAGTTTCACTTCTTTTACAATTTGGATTCCTTTTATTTCTTTTTCTTTTCTGAATGCCATATGTAGGACGTCCAAAACTATGTTGAATAAAAGTGGTGACAATGAACATCCTTGCATTGTTCCTGATCTTAGAGGGAATGCTTTCAGCTTTTCACCATTGAGAATGATGTTAGCTATGGGTTTGTCATCTGTGGCCTTTATTATATTGAGGTAAGGTCCACAATGCCCACTTTCTGGAAAGTTTTTATATAAATGAGTGTTGAATTTTGTCAAAAGCTTTTTCTGAATCTATTGAGATGATCACATGGTTTCTTTTTTTTTTTAACATCTTTATTGGAGTATAATTGCTTTACAAGGGTGTGTTAGTTTCTGCTTTATAACAAAGTGAATCAGCCATATGCATACATATATCTCCATATCCCCTCCCTCTTGTGTCTCCCTCCCACACTCCCTATCCCACCCTGCTAGGAGGTCACAAAGCACAGGGCTGATCTCCCTGTGCTATGCGGCTGCTTCCCACTAGCTATCTATTTTACATTTGGTAGTATATATATGTGAGTGTCACTCTCTCACTTCGTCCCAGCTTACCCTTCCACCTCCCTGTGTCCTCAAATCTATTCTCTACGTCTGCATCTTTATTCCTGTCCTGCCCCTATGTTCTTCAGAACATTTTTTTTCAATTCCATATATATGTGTTAGCATATGGTATTTGTTTTTCTCTTTCTGACTTACTTCACTCTGTATGACAGTCTCTAGGTCCATCCACCTCACTACAAACAACTCAATTTCGTTTCTTTTTATGGCTGAGTAATATTCCATTGTATATATGTGCCACATCTTCTTTATCCATTCATCTGTCGATGCACACTTAGGTTGCTTCCATGGCCTGGCTATTGTAAATAGTGCTGCAGTGAACATTGTAGTACATGACTCTTTTTGAATTATGGTATTCTCAGGGTATATGCCCAGTAATGGGATTGCTGGGTCATATGGTAGTGCTATTTTTAGTTATTTAAGGAACCTCCATACTGTTCTTCATAGTGGCGGTATCGATGTACATTCCCCATAACAGTGCAAGAGGGTTCCCTTTTCTATACACCCTCTCCAGCATTTTTGGTTGTAGATTTTTTGATGATGGCCATTCTGACTGGTGTGAGGTGATACCTCATTGTAGTTTTGATTTGCATTTCTCTAATGATTAGTGCTGTTGAGCATGCTTTCATGTGTTTGTTGGCAATCTGTATATCTTCTTTGGAGAAATGTCTAATTAGGTCTTCTGCCCATATTTGGATTGGGTTGTTTGTTTTTTTATATTGAGCTGCATGAGCTGCTTGTATATTTAGGAGATTAATCCTTTGTCCGTTGCTTCATTTGCAAATATTTTCTCCCATTCTGAGGGTTGTCTTTTTGTCTTGTTTATGGTTTCCTTTGCTGTGCAAAAGCTTTTAAGTTTCATTAGGTCCCATTTGTTTATTTGTGTTTTTATTTACATTTCTCTAGGAGGTGGGTCAAAAAGGATCTTGCTGTGATTTGTGTCATAGAGTGTTCAGCCTATGTTTTCCTCTAAGAGTTTTATAGTGTCTGCCCCTGCATTTAGGTCTTTAATCCATTTTAAATTAATTTTTGTGTATGGTGTTAGGAAGTGTTCTGATTTCATTCTTTTACATGTAGCTGTCCAGTTTTCCCTGCACCACTTATTGAAGAGGCTGTCTTTTCTCCATTGTGTATTCTTGCATCTTTTATCAATGATAAGATGACCATATGTGCATGGGTTTATCTCTGGGCTTTCTATCCTTTTCCGTTGATCTATATTTCTCTTTTTGTGCCAGTACCATACTGCCTTGATTAATGTAGCTTTGTAATATAGTCTGAAGTCAGGGAGCCTGATTCCTCCAGCTCCGTTTTTCTTTCTCAACATTGCTTTGGCTATTCAGGGTCTTTTGTGTTTCCATACAAATTATGAAGTTTGTTGCTCTAGTTATGTGAAAAATGCCAGTGGTAGTTTGATAGGGATTGCATTGAATCTGTAGATTGCTTTGGGTAGTAGAGTCATTTTCACAATGTTGATTCTTCCAGTCCAAGAACATGGTATATCTCTCCATCTGTTTGTATCATCTTTAATTTCTTTCATCAATGTCTTACAGTTTTCTGCATACAGGTCTTTTGTCTCCTTAAGTAGGTTTATTCCTAGGTATTTTATTCTTTTTGTTGCAGTGGTAAATGGGAGTGATTCCTTAATTTCTCTTTTTCATCATTAGTGTATAGGAATGCAAGAGATTTCTGTGCATTAATTTTGTATCCTGCTACTTTACCAAATTCATAGATTAGCTCTAGTAGTTTTCTGGTAGCATCTTTAGGATTCTCTATGTATAGTATCATATCATCTGCAAACAGTGACAGCTTTACTTCTTCTTTTCCGATTTGGATTCCTTTTATTTCTTTTACTTCTCTGATTGCTGTGGCTAAAACTTGCAAAACTATATTGAATAATAGTGGCGAGAGTGGGCACCCTTGTCTTGTTCCTGATCTTAGTGGAAATGGTTTCAGTTTTTCACCATTGAGAAAGATTTTGGCTGTGGGTTTGTCATATATGGCCTTTATTATGTTGAGGTAAGTTCCCTCTATGCCTACTTTCTGGAGGGTTTTTATCATAAATGGTATTGAATTTTGTCAAAAGCTTTTTTGCATCTACTGAGATTATGTATGGTTTATATCCTTCAGTTTCTTAATATGGTGTATCACCTTGATTGATTTGAATATATTGAAGAACCATTGCATTCCTTGGATAAACCCCACTTGATCATTGTGTATGATCCTTGTAATGTGCTGTTGGATTCTGTTTGCTAGTATTTTGTTGAGGATTTTTGCATCTATGTTCATCAGTGATAATGGCCTGTAGTTTTCTTTCTTTGTGACATCTTTGTCTGGTTTTTGGTATCAGGGTGATGGTCACCTTGTAGATGTGTTTGGGAGTGTTCCTCCCTCTGCTATATTTTGCAAGAGTTTGAGAAGGATATGTGTTAGCTCTTCTAAATGTTTATAGAATTTGCCTATGAGGCCATCTGGTCCTGGGCTTTTTTTGTTGGAAGATTTTTAATCACAGTTTCAATTTCAGTGCTTGTGATTGGTCTGTTTATATTTTCTATTTTTTCCTGGTTCAGTCTCGGAAGGTTGTGCTTTTCTAAGAATTTGTCCAATTCTTCCAGGTTGTTCATTTTACTGCCGACAGTTGCTTGTAGTAATCGCTCATGATCCTTTGTATTTTTGCAGTGTCAGTTATTACTTCTCCTTTTTCGTTTCTAATTCTGTTGATTTGTGTCATCTCCCTTTTTTTCTTGATGAGTCTGGCTAATGTTTATCAATTTTGTTTATCTTCTCAAAGAACCAGCTTTTAGTTTTATTGATCTTTGCTCTCATTTCCTCCATGTCTTTTTCATTTATTTCTGATCTGACTTTAGGATTTCTTTCCTTCTACTAACTTTGGGGGTTTTTTTGTTCTTCCTCTAATTGCTTTAGGTTTAAGGTTAGGTTGTTTATTTGAGATGTTTCTTGATTTCCTTGAGGTAGAACTGTATTGCTATAAACTTCCCTCTTAGAACTGCTTTTGCTGCAACCCATAGGTTTTGGATCGTCATGTTTTCATTGTCATTTGTCTAGGTAATTTTTGATTTCCTCTTTGATTTCTTCCGTGATCTCTTGGTTACTAAGTAGTGTATTGTTTAGCCTCTATGTGTTTGTATTTTTTGCAGTTGTTTTCCTGTAATTGATGTCTAGTCTCATAGCATTGTGGTTGGAAAAGATACTTGATACAATTTCAATTTTCTTAAATTTACCAACGCTTGATCTGTGACCCAAGATATCATCTATCCTGGAGAATGTTCCATGAGCGCTTGAGCAGAAAGTATATTCTGTTGTTTTTGGATGGAATGTCCTATAAATATCAATTAAGTCCATCTTGTTTAATGTGCCATTTAAAGCTTGTGTTTCCTTATTTATTTTCATTTTGGGTGATCTGTCCAGTGGTGAAAGTGGGGTGTTAAAGTCCCCTACTATGATTGTGTTACTGTCAATTTCCCCTGTTATGGCTGTTAGCATTTGCCTTATGTGTTGTGGTTCTCCTATGTTGGGTGCATAAATATTTACACTTGTTATATCTTCTTCTTGGATTGATCCCTTGATCATTATGTAGTGTCCTTCTTTGTCTCTTATAATAGTCTTTATTGTAAAGTCTATTTTTTCTGACATGAGAATTGCTACTCCAGCTTTCTTTTGATATCCATTTGCATGGAATATCCTTTTCCATCCCCTCAAATTCAGTCTATATGTGTCCCTAGGTCTGAAGTGGGTCTCTTGTAGACAGCATATATATAGGTCTTGTTTTTGTATCCATTCAGCCAGTCTATGTCTTTTGGTTGGAGCATTTAATCTATTTACATTTAAGTTAATTATCGATATGTATGTTCCTATTACCATTTTCGTAATTGTTTTGGGTTTGTTATTGTAGGTGTTTTCCTTCTCTTGTGTTTCCTGCCTAGAGAAGTTCCTTTAGCATTTGTTGTAAAGCTGGTTTGGTGGTGCTGAATTCTCTTAACTTTTGCTTGTCTGTAAAGGTTTTAATTTCTCCATCAAATCTGAATGGGATCCTTGCTGGGTAGAGTAATCTTGGCTGTAGGTTTTTCCCTTTCACTTTAAATATGTCCTGCCATTCCCTTCTGGCTTGCAGAGTTTCTGCTGAAAGATCAGCTGTTAACCTTTTGGGGATTCCCTTGTATGTTATTTGTTGCTTTTCCCTTGGTGCTTTTAATATTTTTTCTTTGTATTTAATTTTTGATAGTTTGATTAATATGTGTCTTGGTGTGTTTCTCCTTGGATTTATCCTGTATGGGACTCTCTGCACTTCCTGGATTTGATTGACTATTTCCTTCCCCATGTTAGAGAAGTTTTCAACTATAATCTCTTCAAATATTTTCTCAGTCCCTTTCTTTTTCTCTTCTTCTGGGACCCCTATAATTCGAATGTTGGTGCGTTTAATGTTGTCGCAGAGGTCTCTGAGACTGTCCTCAATTCTTTTCATTCTTTTTTCTTTATTCTGCTCTGTGGTAGTTATTTCCACTATTTTATCTTCCAGGTCACGTATCCGTCCTTCTGCCTCAGTTAATCTGCTATTGATTCCTTCTAGAGAATTTTAAATTTCATTTATTGTGTCATTCATCATTGTTTGTTTGCTCTTTAGTTCTTCTAGGTCCTTGTTAAACGTTTCTTGTACTTTTCCATTCTACTTCCAAGATTTTGGATCATCTTTACTATCGTTACTCTGAGTTCCTTTTCAGGTAGACTGCCTATTTCCTCTTCATTTGTTTGATCTGGTGGGTTTTTACTTTGCTCCTTCATCTGCTGTGTATTTCTCTGTCTTCTCATTTTACTTAACTTACTGTGTTTGGGGTCTCCTTTTCGCTGGTTGCAGGCTCATAGTACCCATTGTTTTTGGTGTCTGCCCCCAGTGGGTAAGGTTGGTTCAGTGGGTTGTGTAGGCTTTCTGGTGGAGTGTACTGGTGCCTGGGTTCTGGTGGATGAAGCTGGATCTTGTCTTTCTGGCGGGCAGGACCACATCCAGTGGTGTGTTGTGGAGTGTCTGTGAACTTAGTATGATTTTCAGCAGCCTCTCTGCTAATGGGTGGGGTTGTGTTCTCGTCTTGCTAGTTGTTTGGCATTGGGTGTCCAGCACTGGAGCTTGCTGGTTGTTGAGTGGAGGTGGGTCTTGGCGTTGAGACGGTGATCTCTGGGATAACTCTCGCCTATTGGTATTACGTGGGACCAGGAGGTCTCAGGTGGTCTGATGCCTGAACTTGGCTCTCCCACCTCAGAGGCTCAGGACTGACACCTGGATGGAGCACTAAGATCCTGTCAGCCACATGGCTCAGAAAAAAAGGAGGAAAGAAAGAAAGAAAGAAAGAAAAATAAGGTTATTAAAATGCAAACTAAAATTATTAAAATAAAAAAATTAAAAAGTAAAGAAAAGAGAGGAGAACAAGCAAACCAATAAACAAATCCACCAATGATAACAAGCACTAAAACTATACTAGGATAAACATATAAATCAGAAACTAGTCAGTTGCATACAGCAAACCCCAAGTCTACAGTTGCTCCCGAAGTCCACCGCCTCAATTTTGGGATGATTCATTGTCTATTCAGGTATTCCACAGATACAGGGTACATCAAGTTGATTGTGGAGATTTAATCCGCTGCTCCTGAGGCTGCTGGGAGAAATTTCCCTTTCTCTTCTTTGTTCACAGCTCCTGGGGTTCAGCTTTGGATTTGGCCCTGTCTCGGTGCGTAGGTCGCCTGAGGGCATCTGTTCCCCACTCAGACAGGATGGGGTTAAAGCACAGGCTAATTAGGGAGTTCTGGCTCACTCAGGCCGGGGTGAGGGAGGGGTACGGAATGTGGGTTGAGCCTGTGGTGGCTGAGGTCCGCCTGACATTGCAACAGCCTGAGGCATGCTATGTGTTCTCCTGGGGAAGTTGTTCCTGGATCACAGGACACTGGCAGCGGCGGGCTGCACAGGCTCCGTGAGGGGTGTGGATAGTGACCTGTGCTTGCACACAGGCTTCTTGGTGGCTGCAGCAGTCTTAGCGTTTCATGCCTGTCTCTGCTGTCCGTGCTGATAGCTGCAGCTCATGCCCATCTCTGAAGCTTGTTTAGGTGGGATTCTGAATCTCCTCTCCTTGCGCACTCTGAAACAATGGTCTCTTGACTCTTAGGTAGTTCCAGACGTTTTCCTGGGCTCCCTCCCGGTTAGTTGTGGCGCACTGTCCCCCTTCAGGCTGTGTTCACGCCGCCAACCCTAGTCCTCTCCCTGGGATCTGACCTCTGAAGCCCCAGCCTCAGCTCCCAGCTCCCACCTGCCCCAGCGGGCTAGCAGACAAGCCTTTCAGGCTCTTGAGTGCTGGTCGACACCAATCCTCTGTGCGGGAATCTCTCTGCTTTGCCCTCTGCACCCCTGTTGCTGCGCTCTCCTCCATGGCTCCGAAGCTTCACCCCCGCTCCCCCCTCCCCCATGTCTCAGCCAGTGAAGGGGCTTCCTAGTGTGTGGAAACTTTTCCTCCTTCACAGCTCCCTCCCAGAGGTGTAGGTCCTGTCCCTATTCTTTTGTCTCTGTTTTTTCTTTTGCCCTACCCAGGTACCTGGGGAGTTTCTTGCCTTTTGAGAAGTCTGAGGTCTTCTGCCAATGTTCAGTAGGTGTTCTGTAGGAGTTGTTCCACATGTAGATGTATTTCTGATGTATTTGTGGGGAGGAAGGTGATCTCCATGTCTTACTCCTCTGCCATCTTGAAGGTCAATCATATGGTTTTTATTCAGTTTGTTAATGTGGTGTATCACACTGGCTGATATGCGGATGTTGAAGAATCCTTGCATCCCTGGGATAAATCCCAAGTGATCATGGTGAATGATCCTTTCAATGTGTTCTTGGATTCATTTTGGTAGTATTTTGTTGAGTATTTTTATGTCTTTGTTCATCAGTGATATTGACCTGTAATTTTCTTTTTTGTGTGATATCTGTGTCTGGTTTTGGTATAAGGGTGATGGTGGCCTCATAGGATGAGCTTAGGAGTGTTCCTTCTTCTGCAGTATTTTGGAAGAGTTTCAGAATTATAGGTGTTAACTCTTCTCTAAATGTTTGATAGAATTCACCTGTAAAGCCGTTTGGTCCTGGACTTTTGTTGGAAGTTTTTAAATCACAGTTTCAATGTCAGTACTTGTGAATGGTCTGTTCATATTTTCTATTTCTTCCTGGTTCTGTCTTGGAGGGTTGTACCTTTCTATGAATTTGTCCATTTCTTCTATGTTGTCCATTGAAGATAGCAAATATAGAATAATTTCTCTGGACTTCAACTTATTTTGTTTTTAACATGCAAGAAGATTTAAATTTTGTACTTTCATTTCTTCCAGGGATTTTTTAATGGAAGAGGATTTATATTCAAAAGTGTGGCATGTCTGTTTTGTCAGAATTTTATGATGGAAGTGCTTTTATACATTTTAATATTAGATATGCATGTGTTATGTAATCTCACTACAGAACCTCTGATTACTGTACTGGATAATATGATGGACATAATTTTGATGGCAGAAAGAGGAGGTTGTTGGGGTTTTTTGTTTGTTTGTTTGTTTTCAGTCCTGAGTGTAGTGTGATCCTAGGGTTGATTGAATAAGTGAACTATTTTCATCCATTTTACAATTTTCTAGGGATAAAATCTCAATTGCTTGCCACTGGTCCTGAGAGGATCCATAAGTAAGGAGTGTTGGCATTGGGGAAATGACCTCATCACGTACTACCCTAGTAGATAGCTTCTCAGATTTTGGTTAAAACTCATATCTTCACCATAGACAAAGGGTTATGTACAATTGATTAAGAATATAAAGATCTGGGGAATAATATGGGAAGAGGGTCTTCTTTTCTAATCCTTCATGTTAGTTTAATGTGGAGTGTATAATAATCTTTGTCTCAGTTCCATCCCTCACTCACTCCTTTCATGTGGTATGAATTATCCAGTTTTAGAGAATTTCAAATGAGATTATTGGATGAGAAGTGCATAGTTCTGTCCTTTCTCTACCCTTCTTCTTTGGCACTAACTTCGAGAAGAAAGTGTATCATTCTGTTGTGCCCATCCAGATTGTAAGTTTTGCAGGGGCAGTTCCAACAGGTAGAACTGATGTTGTCTAGTATTGCCTGAGTAGGGGCACAGAATCTGTCTTTCTGGTGTCCTCTTGCCCACAGATACATGCCACACTTTCCAATATTAACTTTATCAGCCATAGGGTAATCTGTCATCTGCCTTTCTTTCTTAACCTTTTTCTCAAATGGTCTGAATTTGGGGAAGGAGAAAGGTGTAATGGATTGTTTCCCCTCCTCAAATCCTGAGGCTATGATAGGGTATTTTGTTTCTTGGCTGAAAAAGGAAATCAGGACAATTCGTCACTTCTAGAGCATCTCACTGAGCTCAGTGGAAAAGAAAAATATCACCGATATGATTCTTATAATCTAAAAATACACTGTAGCTTGGAAATATAAATGTTCTTGATTTGAAGAAATGGATAACTATTTAATAATATACTAAGTGACTAATTAGAATAATGTGGGGAATTATTTCACCAGTGCTTGAGATGTCTTCAACCATGACCTCTAGCTATGGGACTGTTTTAGCATCATTAAGCTGCCATAGCTGTACTCAGTCCATTCCACTATGTCACAGAATGTTTATTTTCCACATTTCCAGCCCATTAACATCTCTAATACAACATGGACTCTTGCAACCACTCCTGGTCTCATAATTGGTGAATAATGTTTGTGAAACACTCCTGACATCTTTGTATTCAGGAAGCAGAGGAAAGACCTTCCTAGGAAGTAGATTTCAGTTCATGCAGGGCCAGTCTATAGCTATATAGGGATAAAGATATTTTGTATTTTGTTTGTGCCATAGAGGAATGAACCAATACCCTAAGCATGTTGGCATCTCTATTGTGGGAAATTTTAACCTGGAGAGAAGATTATAGGAAATATGGTAGGTGACTTCAAGTGTTTTAAAGAGGTTTGTGGAGTTTGTGTTCTAAAATGTTCCAGAAGGCAAAGTAAGAATAAATGGGTGGTAAGCACAAGCTGGAATACTTTAGTTTAATGAAAAAAAGAACTATCAACAAACAATTACAGCTGTCCTGCCATGAAATAAGCACCTTCAGTAATAGTAAAACTGCCTTGCATCAGCTCATGGTGATGTCATCCAAAAGATTTCAACTAAGACTGCAACATCAGACCCAGTCCACTTGAACTCAGATAATCTATGATTCTATAAAAGTTTTTCCCATAAGCAAAACACAAGGAAGTTTGAATTCCATTTTTGGAGGAGAAAAATTTAATATATTTTATCTTATTATACATTTCCCCTAAATTACAAAGTCAATAGCTGCAAATATATTCTGCTACAGAGCTTTCTGTAAGAAATATCTCTATAAGAAAATACATCTCATTAACATTTCCTGTAAATAAATTACTTCAAATAATAATTTTTGAAGGGATGTACATAAGGAAAAAAATGCAGAAACCAGATAGCTATATAAGAAATGTTTGACTAAAATGTTCCATTTTCATGTTGCCAAGCTTATAGAAACCTGCTTGTTTACAGACTTTGGTTCTTGGATAGATTAGCTAATAAGTTTTAACGGACATGTGGGGAAAATGTAAATCTTAATCATACTTGTAAATGTATGTGGGAAGCTGAAATTCTTAATAGACATGCAGGCTCAGGTTGAGTTTCTACTGGGAGAACTTGAATGTGAGACTGCAACTGGGATTTAAGTAAAAGAAAATTAAGGAGTGACTTAAGGTCTATAAAAGAAAAGGTCAAAAGTAACAACTATAAGATAACTTTTTTGCTTTATGCTCTAGACATAATATTTAGAACTGAGTAAAGTAAAAAAGTAATAAAATGGATTCAAAGAATTTAGAACCTGTGGTTTCTATAGATTAGCAAAATGTCCATTTTACAAGTTATTCCATTTATACTTTTTTAATCTCAATGACTGCAGAAAACAGAAACTGTATCTTTGGCAAAGAAACAGCTGTTGCAGAGAGAGGCTGGTGCAGAAAAAATCAGATGGTGCCAGCCAGTTAGAAAGAAGCTTACCGAGGGCAATGGAAGCTTACTATATCCTACCTGCCTTGGAGTCCATTTAATGAGACCTCCTCATGTTAAGATTATTTTAGGACCTCAAAAATAGAAAATAAATATTTTGAGGACAAGTAGTTGTTAACTCACGCTGAACTCATCTGTGTAGTAAATATTGTGATAGCAAATCCCATGGAAAACTTCCATTTAGGTTGTGCAGCCTTGGACTTCAAATATGAAAAGTGAGTTTGTGCTTCAGACATACGATCTATGTGTTGCCAATACTTGACAACGTTTTCCCTATTTATTTCCTTGCTGTGCTTCAGTGCAGGACACATGTAGCTCTTTTATCAGCTTTACCCTACTGTACTGCAGAGTATGTAAAGAATAAATGTCCAATTCTATCAAAAATAGGAAATGCCAAAGCTTTACAAAATGTGATCTAGTAACTTTTATTTTGGGCATCTTAAAACTTTTACAATCTGAAAATTCTGCTCGGTGCTATTCACAAATAACGTGTATAATATGGAGAATAAAATGGGTAGGAATCACATACAATCAAGAGAGATGCAGTTTAGATCCTTTAGAATCTGAATGGATTATTTTTGTCTTATTATACTGGTTCTTATTAATTATAAGTGAAATTAAAGTTTTGAAAAATGTAAATAAGCAGTGTGAGGAAAAACGAGTTTGTTTTTTTCTGAAGGACTAGACAAAAGACCTGTGATTATTTTGATATTATTTGGAAAATATCGACTGCTTTTTTTCTTATCATCTACGAAGGTCTTTAATTGAGTGGTAAGAAGTAGTGTTCCAAATTAAAAGGTGATTCTGTGTTGCAAATTAACTCTGCTCCATGCTTTCGTTTCCTATTTAACTCTTCTTTTCATGTTTTAGAGTCTATTGTATGCCAGGATATATGGGGAGTATTTTGTTGTTAAAGTATAACTTTAAAGAGAAATATGGCTTTTAGGTTATTTTTATAGGCAATCAATCACCAATGTGAAGGAACCTGATCCTCTAGCACAACCTAAACTGCTGGAAAGTCACATGGTATTCGTTAGTAATTTCACTGTTTTTTTTTTTTTTTGAGTCATAGCATTTTCACAAATGTATACATTATTTACATAAACAAGGTGCATGGTGGAAACACACTGATTGTACCACACTCGTCACCCTTTCTAATCTGCTCCATTTTCTTTCTCTTTCTGTGATCTATATTCTTATGACATTCCTCATTTTCGCCCTTCTGAAATCCAAATCCTGTTTTCCCCCATGCTATACTGTATTAAATACACAGATTCACAGTCTGCTAGTGATGCTTTTCTTCCCTCAGAGGTGGTCATATTTTCTGGCACACGTGGAGTCTGGCTTTGGAGGAGTAGGTGGCATCTTTCCATACTTTACAAGAAAGGCCTTTTGCGCAGTCACACCGCTGGAAGATTTCCAGCCCGTGAGAGCCCTTCTTGCGTTGCTTGGTACAGACTTCTCCCTGATGGAGCACTGGTTTGCAGATTTTGGTCCAGAAGTGACGAGCACAGCAAAACCCTTCAATGCAGTCTGATGATCGTAGACAGGGGTCTCCTTCATGCCCTACGGAGATGATGACCAAAATATTTCACCATGACACTTTAGAAAAAAATCTTCTCCTTACTTTGGCATGGTGTGCTTTTAGATATTTCTCTGTTCTTTTTTTGTTTACTAGGTGAGTGAAAATAAGTACACAGAATTGCTTTCAAATTAATTAATTTGGTATCTTCTTGGAAAGAGTAAACAACTCTGATTCAAGGAGAAGGCTGTAATTGTCTGGGACTCCTAGAGACCATGTATCGGTTAAAATCTAGCCAGGAACACAGAATCTCTGAGTATTCAAAAGAGAAGATATTTAATGCAGAGAACTGGTCACATAGGTAGTGAGTGGCAGGGCTAAGAAGTACCAGAGGATGGTAAAGCAACACAACAGGAAGCCACTACCACATTTAGTCTGGAGGAGCCAAAGGAGCCGGTGGTATCTGAACGGGGCAAGGGTGGCAACTGGAATCCCAACAGGCCCACCTGGCAGGAGCTGAGGCCCCACCGAGGTACAGCTCTGCCAGAAACACTACCTGAGGCAGAGAGAATCTGTTGGCTTTTCCCTTCCTCTACCTCTCAGTCTCACCACAGCCAAACCCATGTGGTCGGAAGCCATCTGACGGGGAGCCCAGGAAATGAAGTCTATAAAAAGCTGAGCTACAGAGTGGAGCAGAGCAAGGGCAGATAGCCCCAGGGTCAACCAAGAACCCATCATAAAAATGACGTAGGAGCACAAATCTGGGTATTTAATTCAGAAAAACAATCAAGTTAGCAAAGAACACTCACACATCACAGCTGCGTTGATGTGTAATCTTTATAAAAAAGTACTAGTCAACAAGATTCTTTGTAACCTGCCAGATTGTAAATACTTTAAACTTTTTAGGCCATGTGATCTGTGTCACAGCTCCTCATCCTGCTGTTGTATCATAAAAACCGCCATAGATAAATATGCCTACGTGAATGGGCAAGTCTGTGTTACAATAAAACATTATTTACAAAAATGGCGGCAGGGGCTTCCCTGGTGGCGCGGTGGTTGAGAGTCCGCCTGCCGATGCAGGGGACACGGGTTCGTGCCCCGGTCCGGGAAGATCCCACATGCCGCGGAGCGGCCTGGCCCGTGAGCCATGGCCGCTGAGCCTGCGCGTCCGGAGCCTGTGCTCTGCAGCGGGAGAGGCCACAACAGTGAGAGGCCCACGTACCGCAAAAAAAAAAAAAAAAAAAAAAAAAAAAAAATGGCGTAAGGACAGACTTGGCTCACAGGCCATAATGTGCCAAGCCTGTTCTAAAAGGTTAGCTGTCAGCCCAGATGTCACCAGTTCCACTGTGTGATGTGGATGCAACTCACTAGCTGAGTTGTATAAGATATATTATTGACTGCCATCAGAAAATTCCACATATAATTAGATAAAAGCAATAAATTTGAAACTGTACTGTGACATAGATATCTGTCAGAATAAAGAAGGATACTCAGGTACTAACAAATGCATGTGAATTTGGTGGACTAGAAATAGGGGATGTGGATAAAGCACTTAGGCCTTCAGGGAGTGTAGACAAGGGATAATTGAAGAGGAACTGTCAGTCTCTTTAGCCCTATTGATTTGACCATTAGTATTCCAGGTTGGACTAATAGGTCAGATATTCTCTAGGATACTAGCTCGGCAGAAGGTGAAAATGTGGGGAAATGGTTTTGTGGTCAAGTAAGCCAGGGAAATACAATGTTTAAAAAAGTTAACCAGTTTTCCTCGTTGCTGGACTTCAGTATATCAATGTTAATTATAAAGTTCCAGAAATGGGGAGATACCTTATTACAAAACTCTTGAACACAGGGCTCTGTCATTCACAGAACGTCTTGAAAGAATAGTGCTCCACAGAATACACTTGCAAAAACTTCCTTTAAAAATATAGGTATTTCAAAACCAAAAAAATATAGGTATTTCTATTTTTCAAAATTTTACTATTAGTAACTGGGTTCAATAATTTCATACTTTTAAATTTTACTATTAGTGATTAGGCTTCCCAAATATTTTGACACCAGGAAGGGCATTTTATGGGCATATGTAATCTCAATTATTTTTGGTAAATTGGTTTATGTGCAGTATATTATCTGGTTGTTAAGTGAAATACAATTTTTGAATCTGCAAAGATGAGAAAAAGACTCTAAATCTTAGTGATTTAATCATATGGCAGCAAACATTTTCCCATTTATTTTTTGGAATGCTTTATGCTTGAATATGGAAGAGAAATGCTTGTATAAAAGATTTATTCTAAACATCCTGTAAAAAGGCTGTTTAGAAAATGGCATGGTTAATTAGGGTACTGAAATTCTTGCAATATGTATTTTCTAACAATTTAAGATCTCTAAGAAACCTCTAGCATCCTCAAAATTAAGAATTAAGAAATTCAGTTAAAATCTTGCTATTAAAGTAACTTCCCAATATTTTTTTTCAAATTGCACACAAAACCAATGGAATTAATTATCGATATTTTTCTTTTACTTCATTATAAAACAAGAAAAAGTAAACACAGAGCTACAGATATCCCTACCTTTTATATGTGACATCTTAGTGTGTGTTCTTCCTAGATTCTGCCATCCCAAGTCGTGGTTTGAGTAGTGACCGTGGTTTCCATCTCTGTGCCGAGTGCCGTCCAGAGCTGGGATGTGAGCAGTTAAGATGCTCTCAGTGACGGGGATACAGATGCCTGGAGATGGTCAGGTAATTAGTTAGACTTATTCAATTCTCTAAAATGTGATTCTTATCCAAGTATTCTCCTGATGTGAGGTATGAAGCCATTTATCTATCATCTGTCTATTCATTCATTTATTCATTTATTTATATATTTGTCCAGACTGAGAATTGAATAGTATGGTCCTGAGCCAGGATTTCTTGATTTGAATCTTGCCGCCCTCAAGACCAAGTGACCTTGGGCAAAAATAAGGATGAAAACAGAGTTCATTTCACTAAATTACTGTGAATACATGTGAAGTGCTTAGAATAGTGACATAGTAAAGTATTAAATTATTATTAGCTCTTAATACCTTAAAATTGTCTAATCAGACATCTGATCAGAAAAAGATCAAGGTTCCTTTTTCAATCAACAGTATAATCCTTGTCTACACTGTAAACACCTCTAATGGTATGAGGTCTTCCCTTCATCTCTTCTTGTCCAGGGTACTTCCAATAGGACTATGCCCAGAGGTCAGGAATAAGTATAGGATTATGAGCCTGATTATGTTGTTTTGTATGAATAAGTGTATGTTTCTGATCACCTTCTGCAATTATTTAATGGTTTTACCATGTGTTGTTGGTGGTGCTTCATTTTATCGTTAATGCTGAATTGTCTGCTTCTAAGCTCATTGAGATTGGGTGAAGGCCAGGGAATAGACTCCTGTGTCTCCTTTTGGAGGAACCAATCACTCCGTCAGCATTTGTGCATGCCACGGGGTAGGGCCTTCAAAAGAAGACACCTTGGGGGCTTCCCTGGTGGCGCAGTGGTTGGGAGTCCACCTGCCGATGCAGGGGACACGGGTTCGTGCCCTGGTCTGGGAGGATCCCACGTGCCGCGGAGCGGCAGGGCCCGTGAGCCATGGCCGCTGAGTCTGCGCGTCCGGAGCCTGTGCTCCGCAGCGGGAGAGGCCATAGCAGTGAGAGGCCCGCGTACCGAAAAAAAAAAAAAAAAAAAGAGGACACCTTGAGTATAAGAGTAAAAGTATGAAACTAGTATGGAAATGGAAAACAGATTCACAAGTGTATTGCTAAATCATAGCGTGTTCCTTTCTTTGGTTCCTTTGCACATATTTGCTTAAGTGTTTAGTGGAATAGAACATCTAGCTATTTATATGCAACATTTCAATACGGCAAATCCTAGATCAGCATAGATTATAAATTATAGGAGATGGTCAGAGCCCAGGAAAACTAAGATTTGAGAGGGAATCCAGGTAATCTTATACATATCTAAACCCTGATCCCATTCCTGCCAATTTTGAAAGGCTCCTTACATTTCAGGAGTCTGACTAAGGAGAAGGTAGCCTTACTTGGTAGCCAGGCCTCCTACATGAAAGGAAAGAGGCCCTTCAACACTGAGCGGGACCTTTACCATTATTGCAGCGGGTGCCAGGACAACACATGCCATCTCTATGGCAGCGCTTCTTTTTCCTTCGACACACCATGCAGGCCGAAGATCCTTGGTGGGGACTGTGGCAGTATCTTCCAACTTCACATTCCTTATCACTGCTACAAGGGTAGGCCTGTCATGAAGTGGAACAACAACACCAAAAGCAAAGATTAGATCTTGTAACGAAAAGTTACTGCACCAAATCATGATGGAAAATAAATCACAATATATCCCTCCTCAAAGGAAATATACTATTGTAATAATGTGCTCAGCAGAGATATTACATAGTAAGTTACTTAATTGAGGACTTTATAAATATTTACTGTTGATGGTGATGAAGATAAAGTTGGCACTATTCATATATTTTCATTGACACAAATTAGGGGTTAGGATTTAGACTTTATGTTGATTAGTAGAGCCCTAAAGAGTGACTCTGGGAGCTCAAAACCAGTTCTAAATGTTATATTGCCACTGATTTAAGGTGTAAATGAAACAGCCTAGCCACTCCGTTTTTTATCCACTAAACTAGGATGAGCAGAAGGTTAAATAAAGCAACAAAGGGCTGTGGTAGCAGCTAAAACACATCTCCTGCCCAATTATGGAACAGATAGAGAAGCAAAGAGGGGAGACGCTTCTAAGAAGAGTTTGAAGCGATGAACCTTTTGGCACAAAGAAATCAAGGAACAGCATCTTCATTCCAAACTCAGTGGTGAGCAGCAGCAGAGCTCTGAGTGGTCAGAGAGACGCTGAACTCCAATGACTGATACAACCTCATGTTCTCAGGAAACAAAACAGCAGGCTCTTAACACACAAAAAACAGCCCTATGGTTTACTGTACCTTCAACTTATACAGAAAGGACTTCTGTTCCTACATTTCTCTACCAGGAATATATATATATATAAACACACAATCCAGTTATATACTCCTTGTCTCTTGCAAGTTACTGGAACACTTAAAATGTCCCTGTTTTCAGAGACTGAGAGTTGAGAAACTGAAATATCACATCAAACTTACAGTACTCAAATTTTGAGGCATGTTGACAGGGAAAATTATTTGTAAGTCCTTTTTTTTTTTTTTTTTTGTAGTTCATTTTTTTCCCTGCTTTTCAGAGTAATGCATTTTTTTAAAATTGAAAAAATATAAAAATAAAAAGCTATGTAGTTGTTTTTAAGCAAGCATAAATGATATGACTATAAAACTATGGGATAAAATTTTTGTGACACTAAAATAAGTAGTGTGGTTTGAGCGCTTTACTTTTGAAATGAGGCTTGATGACCTCACCCCTGCATGCATTGCTTATTCCTTCCCTCCTCTCTCGTTCTCTCTCACTCTATTCCATCGCCTTTTCTCCCTGTGCCCTTCTCCTGCGTACGTGTGTATGCATTCTGCCCCCTGTGTTTTCCATATAGATCTGTTCATCTTAGAAAGAGGAAATAAATACGAAGTTGATATGTGACTCTGAAAACTTTACACTGTTGTTCTATGAAAAAAATACACTTTTAGCATCATAACAATTTTCTGTTTACCCTCAGAAGAGAATAGAAAAACCTCTAACTTCAAACTGAAAGTGCTTTTGAAAAATTGCACAGTGGCAATGTTTGACGCCCACATTATAGCTGGAGCCAGATAAAGCTATAAAATTAATTTGTTTATTGTCCCATTCTATAACTCCATTGTTAGACTTAAGAGGGACTCTGATAAAGCTGTAAAATTAATTTGTTTATTGTCCCATTCTATAACTCCATTGTTAGACTTAAGAGGGACTCTGAATGAGGTTGAATTCAGAGTATTAGGCCATTTTCAAGAGTCCAAGACGGATGAAAACAAAACAGATGTCACTTCCCGACTTGCTACACTCTTTCCCCCCGAGTGCTTTACTGCCTTCATATTTAAACCCATTAATTTTAACTGAAATGCAATTCACATGTTTCTGATTCATTTACATTTATTTCACCAAATTGTTTTGCAAGAAACATCTGATGTCTCACAAGTTTCTTTTCCTTCCTCAAAAATAGGACATGTTCTTTCAATGGAAGTAAACATATGCCACCTAAAACATCATGAATGGATGAGAAAAATTGATTGAAACAAGTTTAGGGAAAGCAAGTGATATTTCAGAAACATCTGAAATCAGTGTTCCCCCAGGATGGATCTAGTCAGCCATAAAGTTTCCCTTGGTGTAACCATGAGCAAGAGAATACAGAACAGGAGGAAATATGACTCTGACCCATTAATACCAATTCTCATGTTTTCAGACTAATGCATTATTTTTTAGTAAAGAGTTTTCAACTCAAGTATGAGGCTCTGCAGCTTGCTATTGGGTTTTTCCTACATTAACCCTTTTAACATGTCTGGAAATGGTATCATACTAGGCGAGGGAGGGAGGGAGGGAGACTGGGAGAGAGAGACAGAAAGAAAAGCACATAGTTAAAGTAGTTATGGAGAATCCTGAAGAAGTGACCTGTGGCAATTAACAGACCACTGAAGGGAATTATATTCATTAATAAAAGTGTCATTAAGAAGCTTTCCCACGGAAAAATACTTTCCCTTTACTTTGGCCTCCAAAGGTCCCATTTAATGATGATTTTTACATTTGAGTACCTTAGTCTAAGTTTCCATTTAACAAAAATAATAATATGCTTCCCTGGTACTTATTTTATAAATGAATAAGACTGATTTTCTTAACCTACTATGGAAATTATTAATAGCCAATTTTTATGGTTCTTCATTTACTTGAGTTTAGGAACAATGACAGTCTGTGTGGAAGACTGCAAACCAAGTGAAAGAATTAGGGAGAGACTTTACACATGCCCCTCCTGTACTAAAAGTTCCAAAACTGAATCAGAAATTTGGTTGCCTGAGCATCCAGGAATACTCGCCTTCATGCAGAATCATTCATGACTTAGCTTTAGTCACACTTAGGGGATAAATTCATTTGTGATATCTAATAATAGCAGATGATGGGCCATAAATTAAGAAAACATGAGAGCTGTCCATGATCAGGCCAACAAAACAGAGAAGTTTTTCCCAACCCCCTTTCTAGGCTAAAAATACAGTGGTTCCCATAAATAGCAGTGCTAGTTATCATTACCACCATGACACGGACTAAAATAAGAGTGAACATATTGGACACAGCTTGAAAATAAGTCTGTCAGAAGGGAGCATTCCTTTTTTAGTATAAAGGATATTTTTGCTAATCTAGAACCTTTATTTATTACAGTTTTAACAGTGAAGTGAAGAGAGGTTAAGTAACTTCTGCAGATAAATCACATGTGCTCAGCAGCAGAACACTCGGGGATCAGAGCCCTGCCCTGGCTTTTAGGCCTCCTTGTAAGGTGTCGTGACTGAGAGCATTTAATAATGACTATTAATGCACACATAGAAAAGGTGTTTGAGTGGTGACCTATGTGCTGAATTTAGAGATTAGGAAAATAAACTTGGCCACTTCTCTTTCTAGAAGCCTCCAAGTACCAACAGCATGTCCTACTGCAGCTGTTGGAAAAAACAGAATACTGGCGGAAAACACAAGACTGTAAACAACATCTTCCATTCCATTTTTGTGACAACAGTTTTCTGTCCACTTAAACTCAGTGTAATCAGAGTTATAAGCAAAATCCCATCATGCAAATAATGATAATTAAATAATATTCTAATGAAAAAATAAAATGTTACTGCATCTTATTTAAACTAATTGAGCCTTTTTTTTTTTCAATTATTCTTAAACCTGCAGGGAGAAAAGGCCTGTTAAATCAAGACTTAGATTTAGGGCTGAATTTATTCTTATTTTCCAATTACTGCCCATCCCTTAGAACACCCCAGTGCAACAGTGAAGTGATTATGAAATGAGAAAAAGTGTTTCAGGTATCTCAGCAGCACTGACTGACTATTCAATAGACCTTTGGCCACAGCTAAAACCTTAGTTTAACTCCCAAGCTTTCAAAACAATGACATGTTCCTGTTTAATGATGGGGGGGAATGAAGAAGAGAGAAACAACATAAAGTGTTCATGTCGGCTACCCACCCATTCGGATTCTTGCAAGACTGTCCTAGTTTTGTTGTTGTTGTTTTTAATTGGGACAATCCTTTGTCCCCTGTAAGCACTGTTTATAACAATCTCGGAAGTTTTCTGGAGGCAGAAAAACGTCATCAGCTGGGCAGGCAGAAGAAAGCCTGTAGGGGGACAACCCAGCTGTGGGAATGAAAAACATTTGAGGCAAGTGGACAGAGGGAGGTAGCAGCAAAGGGCTGGGGACTGGAACATGTCTGGGGTCTTAAACAGAGCACGGCAAAGGGTTGGCAATTACGTTTGGGAAACCAGATCACACTGGTGTCCTCTAGGTTCTTAAAGATTAATTTCCCTTGTCATGACATTCCACATGATAGATCTGTATTTCAGCGAGCATGCAAAATACGCTATCCTTTAAGGTGGTCATTTCAAACTCAAACCCTAACATTTCAACTGCAGGAGGTGCAGGGAAATATAACTCAATCTGGCTCATGTGCAGTTGTACACTTCATGCCAAAGGCTATGCAATTTGATCTTTTCCTTTGTCCACAATTACCTCTAGGGGATAGGGGTTTACTAGATGCATCTTTGAGGATTCCTGAACCTAAGGCCAGGAGAATTGAGCTATTTTTAATTTGAGAGGAAATTTTCAGATATTTCATGGTGTTCTGGATCTGTGCCATAGGTTCTTAGGGTGGCTGCTTGGGTATTCATTCAGTATTCAATAATTATTTATTCAGCTTTTATTTATTGAACACCAGCTACGATCCAGACACTAACAACTATGTTCTGTGATCTACAAATGTTTTGCCTGCATTACCCCAAACTAATTTTGAAAAACATGTATCATTGCATTTGACATGTAAAATGTTTCAGCATAAGTTTAAGTTTGTTTTATGAATATGATATATAACATTAAACATTTTATAAGGTGAAGTTCACAGTAATTTTTCATGATTCAGTAAAATATTGATCAATGCAGCCTGATCCTAAATGAATCCTGATCCTAAAATAAATCACAACATATTTACCAATAGATGAGATTCTTCCTTGAACAAGTTAGTCTTAGAAGACATTCAGTTAAATTTTAAAACGCACAAGTCATAACAACTATTTTGAATGTTCTATATCCAGAACTTTCCAACTGGGACCAAGATTCACTTTTTAAAAATTAGTAATAAGAGAAGGATATTTAAAGTGATGAAAAGGAAAAACCTACAACCAAGAATATTCTATCCAGTAAGGCTCTCCTTCAGATTCAATGAAGAAATCAAAAGCTTTACAGATAAGCAAAAGCGAAGAGAATTCAGCACCACCAAACCAGCTTTACAACAAATGCTAAAGAAACCTCTCTAGGTGGGGAAAAAAAAAAAAGAGGCCACAACTAGAAACAAGAAAATCACAAATGGGAAAGCTCACCAGTAAAGGCAAACATACAGTAAAAGTAGGAAATCATCCACATACAAGTATGATATCAAAACCAGCAACCATGAGAAGAGGAGAGCACAAATGCAGGAAATGGGAAATGGATTTGAAATTAAGAGACCAACTTAAAACAACCTTGTATATATAGAGAGACTGCTATATCAAAACCTCATGGGAACTTCAAACCAAAAAACTACAACAGATACACACACAAAAAAGAACAAGCACTCCAAACACAACACTAGAGATAGTCATCGAATCACAAGAGAACAAAAGAGGAAGGGAAGAAAAAAGACCTACAAAAACAAATCCAAAACAATTTAAAAAATGGCAATAAGAACATACATATCGATAATTACCTTAAATGTAAATGGATTAAATGCTCCAACCAAAAAACGTAGACTGGCTGAATGGATACAAAAACAAGACCTGTATATATGCTGTCTACAAGAGACCCATTTCAGATCTAGGGACACATACAGACTGAAAGTGAGGGGATGGAAAAAGGTATTCCATGCAAATGGGAATCAAAAGAAATCTGGAGTAGCAATACTCATATCAGAAAAAATAGACTAAAATAAAGACTGTTACAAGGGACAAGGAAGGATACTACATAATGATCAAGGGGTCAATCCAAGAAGAAGATAAGAGAAGTAAAGAAAGTGCCTTTGTACATTTAGGATGCCCTGATCAACCATTAAGAATATCTTTGTTAAAACCAATATTCCAAATTCTATTTTAGTTTTACATTCAAAAGTGGATTTTATACCTCTGACTAAAGCAATATATCAAGATTTGGAATGTGTGACGGTTTTTCTTTTTTTCCCACATAAAATAGCAAAAGACTTATTGTAAACACAGGCATATTCCAGACAATTATAAGAAAAAGAACCACGGAAGTTAAGGATCTGGAAATTGATTCCCTAAAACAATTCATGCTGTGCACACCGTGGAAAACCTTTGAATACCTTTTATACATATTCATTTCAAGGCTAAGTTTGTTAGACATTTGATTTTTGATATAAAAGTTCAAAATTGAGAGAATTTCTACTAATACTGCCTGGATTATAAATTAGGAATGATAGATTTCTGCCAGGGGTTCATTGACCTCCCCAATGTATTCAGAAAGCCTCATTTAAATCCTAAGAAACAATAATTCTGTGAAATAAAGGCAGGGTCCTCTCCAACTTTAGTTGCTTCACCCTGTTCTCTGTATGTCATTAAGCAGAAAAGAGATTCCAGGGAATTCTCTACTTTGAACATAGACCATATTCTCAACTGTAACATGTCCATTACTGCTGTTGATCAAGGGGTGAATGGGAAGAGGAACCCTTCCCATATGGTCTCAGCACCTAGAGAAATCTAAACAGTACATGGCTTTTTATTTTTGCTTGTTTTTGACCATTTCGCCCTCATTTGGAATATAGAGGACAGAACACTTCTATCCCATATTCAAAAAGCATTTCTAGAATGCTTTGGCAGCAGTGGTTGGAGCCCTTTATACTCCGCATATAATTATGAAGCCCTTTATAATTCTGCAATTGGTTCAGTATAACTGTCCTAACCAAAACAGAGGAAGAAACTACACAATTTTACATTTTCTTTTAAATCCAGAATTGAATGTCTATAATACAGAATTTTCATTGTAGCCTTACAAATTTGTTTGACCTCATGACCTGCAGCAAGGTAACATGGTCGGTAGAAATTTGGAGTTATATTGCAATTTGAATTACACCTTCACAGTTAATTTGTTATACAGTTACTTAGCTGAGTCTCCATTTCCTCCTTGATAAAATGGGTATAATACTACCTTCAGCAGCATTTCCCTTACCTAATCTTAAAAATCTCATGAGGTGTCTTTAAAAACTACTTATTCACAGACTCCTCATAGAGACTAATTCTGTAGGACTGGATGTGGTCCAGAAATCTATATTTTTTAATGAATACTGTCCTGGTGATTATATGATAAGGAAAGATAGGGAAACACTACTTTATAGAATTGTTGCAAAGATTAAAGATGCTCTTATACATTTATCTGGTCTACATGAGATATGAACTCCGTCCGTAGTACCTCCCAGATAGATATGGGTGTAAGGGGGAAATTGGTTCCCTAACATCAATATGAGTCTAAGAGACTCACTGACAACAACTGTTTTCCAGGCAGGTTCATCTTCACTCCTAGTACTTAGCCACTGTGTTTAGGGGTGGGCTTGAGGATTTCTAAAACAAATAAAAAAGTAAAGTAACACATAACAAACACACTAGTGCACTTTGGGAGAAACACAGTGTAGACTCATAGCTGTCAACACACCCATTAGTGCTGGCTTGTTTCATATCCTCATGTGGTGTACACCTGTGTTGTGTTGGCAATGCACAGTTTTGCAGTTTTCTTTGCATCGTGTATCCTGTTGGTCTTTACAAAACAAGTACTCTTCCTCCCTGTATGAAGTATGATAAACAGATGATGTATGATTTTATTATTTTCTATCCTTTGTATAGCATGAAATTTTCCTTTCCAATGAAAAGCACATTGAAAATTCAAATACTGATGTACAGGTAGATATGAAAACTTAACATACTTTCTTATTGCTGTTTAGAAGACCTTCTTTATGATTATAGAGTAGGTCAATGTTGGTAAAGATTTCTGTGCCCAAACGTAAACACTTGTGAATTTGAAATGTTTCATGAGTTGGAGTAAGTTTTCACTTATAATATCTTGGGTTTAGAAATGAGAACATGAGAACTCCATGAAGATGTGTGTGTCGTGTGTGTGTGCGCGGGTGGAACACACCGACATGGAACCCACCGACACAGAGGCTCGACTGTACTAGGCCATTTCACCTAAGGGACTTGAGCATCCTTGAATTTTGGCAACAGTGGGGGTTCCTGGAACCAATCCCCTGTGGACACCGAGGGACAACTTTAATATTATGAAATTGAAAGTGAAATTTCTTATTACTTGCTAATTTTATGCCTCATGGTTTTCATATTAGGAAGGCTTGGAAGAAATTGGGTTTCCTGGAGAGAGGGCTTCTTGCAAGTGTATCAAGAATACAGATTGAAGTTTCATGATTAAAAATTCTCTTTTGTTTCACAAATGTCATCTTATTAGCAGAATAAGACCATCAAGGCAACATTCACATGATACATACATACACACACACACACATAAACAATCCATTGTTCCAACAGTTATTTAATTGAGCTAATGTTTATTGTTTTGGCTGATTTCATTTAGTGTAAAATGTACAAACTTCACGCTTCTCTAATCTCATTCAATTCTCTTTTACTTCTTCTAAGAATTAGGCTAGACTAATAGACAAATGGCCTCTCACCATATTCTAATCTGATTTTTGAGGAAACAATTGATGGAAGCTGATAAAATTGAAAATATTGCTCTTTTATAGTTGGGAAGATGGAAAAAAGCACAGCAAAATATAGCCCTCAATATTCATTTGCAGTGAAAAAAAAAACTCAATTTCTGTTTAAGAAAGAACTACTTTAAGTCCTGTGTAAATATTGCTTGAGAATATAAAATGTACCATTTAAATTTACAATCATAAATAAGAAAGCAGGCAGCATTTTATCCTCTAGGTGTGCTGGGAGGAGAAGCAAACATTTGAGATGAAGCACGGTCCCAAAAGATCACCCAGAAGGTTGGAGCAAGAGGTTTACGCAATAGCAACAGCCACAGAGATTGAATCGAAACCTAAGAAACCTTTTGATTAAAAAAAGTAGGGCGAAGAGGTGGTTCACAGCTCTAACACAGAACTCTGCCTAAGTAACTCAATCTGTTTCTGCCTTTGCCATTTGGAGGAAAATAAACAGTAAGTCCATGAAGAGTCATGGACTAGAATCATTATATTACACACTCCTGAGATATAGAGGGACAAGAGGCAAGTTATATGTGCAACAGGATGAAGCACTTCAACTCCTGAACTTTGACTCCTTTTTTTGTTGTTGTTCGGTATGTGGGCCTCTCACTGCTGTGGCCTCTCCCATTGCGGAGCACAGGCTCCGGATGCACAGGCTCAGTGGCCATGGCTCACGGGCCCAGCCACTCCACGGCATGTGGGATCTTCCCGGACCGGGGCACGAACCCGTGTCCCCTGCATCGGCAGGCGGACTCTCAACCACTGCGCCACCAGGGAAGCCCCCAACTCCTGAACTTTGGATGAGTTACTAAGAGATAAGTTTGTGTAAGTTACTAAGCTTGTCTGTTAGTTACCAAGAGAAAGGAATAGGAGTTATCTCATATAATCAGTTATTTTACCATCCTTATTCTTTCCCATTTTCCAGTTTGATTCCTTCCCTAGGTATTTTAAGCTGATATTTATATAACCTGTAAAATAGGTAGGGACCTATGCTACATGCCTTTGTTTCATTTTTATTTATTTGGAATGTTCAGTTGATAAGGCAGATCTCACATAGGAGTTCTTCATGCAAAGAGCACTCTGAGTACACCTATGTTGTCATTTCTGGGTTCCAAAGATCCGGACAATGTTTGAGAGAGTTTGAATCAGTCTCAGAGTCTCTAACATAATCATAGGTTTAAAGCATCCAGGGGAATTATTGCCTGACTTCCTGACAGATGAAATTACAATATCCAAGGCTACTCATTTATTTCAGGTATTCACAAGACGATTGGGTTGAAAAGTCCCAACCTGGAGAGTATTTTTATTTTTAGTGTCAGATAATAGCAATTATATGACCATATGTTGTTTATTAAAATAAAACATTCTTCCAAAAAATAGTCAATATCTTGATACACATGTGGTCTTACTTCTCAGCCTCCTGCCCCCATGAACAAATTTAAATTCTTATTGTGTAGAAGGAGGAAGGGACGGTCAGGACATAAGGACAAAGAAAATTTACTTCTCGTGAACAATATGGCATAGAGAAAGACATCACTCATTGGCTTATAATCTACTTCTATCAAAAAATTCTATTTAAATGCTTTGCTAGAGGATTGGAAAGGAAGGAAATTATGAGCCAGATGACAGATACGTTGGTTTGTGTGACCTTGGTATTCAAATCTCAGCCTCAGAAATGTGGTTCATTTAGGATGACATATTCAATGTGTTAATAATCTCAAAGAAAACACATAGAAGACATCGGTCCCCCACACCACCCACATCTCTGTATATCTGCTTGCTGTGGTGACCAGGACACTCTCAAAAGGGTAAGAGAGGTCAGATGATTTGTTACTAGATGAAAAAAATGAAATCATGTCTCAGGGCTTAAGTCACTTCATCCCATTGGTCCCTCCAGACCCTGTAAAGAGTATGCTCCTCTGTATTTCTGCTACTCCTTTTCTTGGCCCTTGTTCATTACTAAGGATCCCCAGATGTACTGGCATTGGACCCTTTTTAACACCTCTGTGTCTGGCCTCACATTCCAGCAGAATTTTCAGCAAATATGGGGCTTTAAAATGTGAGATGTGGGAGGGAGAGTAGGAAAGAGAAGTGGAGTGCAGCTAAGAAAGCAAGGATCACCCCAGGGATTGGGGTAGATATGTCCTGCCTCAACACAACTCAAGTGCTATTTTGGTCAAAAGGAAGTCTAGGCAAACAAATCAAACAAAATTCATCAGCCAAGTTGTTAATAAAGTTTTTAATACAACTTTACTAGAGCCAATCTGAAATCCTATACTTTTTTCAATTTTTTTTCCCTCACATCCAGCAGTAAAGTGTTTCTGGAACTATGTTTGGGATGCTATCTGAAATCTATCCCATTTGTTTTTGTTTGTTTTAACCAAAGAAGACAATTTTGTAGCAATAAAGATGAGCAGAAAATATTTTTGTTCTTAGCATGGCATATGACCCCTATCTACCCTCCCAGCCAGCACTGCATTATATATTCCAGTGATAGGTGCTGCTTGCACATCCCTTAGTTAGCCACACACCCTCACATCTATGGATCTGCAAATATTTTTCCTCTGCCACAAATACCTTTCCTCCATTCACTTCATCATCAGAATAATTCCAACTCATTCAGAGATTATATCAAATAACTTCACTTTTTGGAAACCTTCTGGGCTAGCTCCTCACTCCTAGCTGATTTGGATGTCCAATTTAACCTGCTTTCTGCTAACACCTCACGCTGTTTGTCCCATGATACAGATCATGTTCTGTTAAATTCTTCCTCTGCCTTCTTTATACTGACTATGGAAACCATCTTTCACGTCTATATTCTCCAATGGTCATGTGGAATAAGTTAGCATTCCACATTTTGTCCAGTAATGAATTAATGAATGAGATATTGTTGCAACAGTGGTTTGAAATTTGTACCATTGGTTTGATAAAAATGCTCATATAAGTACCCATCAGCATATGGTAAAAAGAAAGAACTTGAAAATCAAGAGATGATTTTGTATATATTCTGAAATAGATTTTTAAAAATCAGCTAAGTCCTACATAAATCATTTGTAACCTGTAACTGTTTAACTTAGGACGCCATATGTGTTTAAAAAAAGAAAGAAAATTGATTGATGAGTAATTTTCCAACCAGCAACTTGGCTGCAAATATTTCATGTTGAGCCTCAGATTCACATTTTCAAGTGCTATCATCAGCTCCTTTACATTTACAGTCCTATAACTGATGATACTTTTCACATATAAATTATCTAAAGTGAAAAGTAGGCTCTTTATATCTAAGTGGTATTGATGGTCTCTGCCACAGCAATAATGCTGTCCTAGCAGCCATTCATAGTAATGACTCTGTATTTCATCTCTTTCCTAATTGTCCTCAGGAAATTGTTTAAACCTCTTGGTGGGTGGGATCTATGACACTGGGTGCTTCTGAGGAGCAGATGAACCTGTTGACATTCCACCCTAAATACTTCTTTCTAAATTTTCTTTGTCTTTGTCTCTCAATATTTTTCTTATTGGAGGTCATATCTGATAGTGTTCCTAGTTAACCTCCACCACTATGAGATATTTTTGTAGAGAAGCAAAAAGGTAAACAACTAATGATGGTTTCCTTTAAACATCCTAAAGGTATGTAGGTGGAATACTAAAGGGATTCAATTTCTTGATACACCTTAGTCACTGCAGTATAACAACCAGCACAAAACGACTAATGCTTTCCAAATGCTCACCCCATGGAATGCCACCACCAAAACATTTATTTAATGTCTAACTTGTTTATGATCTTAAACAAATTGAGTTAAACAAGGTTCTCACCATGTTAAATTAGTTAAATCTCATTGGCATGTCAATTTTTACCCCAAAATGTGGACAGCATGTCTATGTTATGAACCAAATTCATTTCAAATCATGTCTACAATTCTTACACACACCTAACAACTCCCCTCATTATGCCCACACATCAGAATTTTGGGGACACCCATACGTTTTTCAGGCCCTGCTCCCAAGTTTAAGAACTTAGAGCTAATTTGCAAAGCACTTATTCAGCTTAAACTAGGTTCATATTTGGTATTTGTAGAAAGATTCTATGAGCCTATTGCATGCGCAAAAAGGAAAAAAATAAGAACTCTACCCTCTAGGTCAAATTTCCTAAGTGAAATGTTTGTTATATGTTTTGAGTCCAAGCAGAGATGTCACTGTGTGTTTGAAAAGGTTAAGTCTCTATAAGACTCCTGTACAGTTTAGCTGCACAGTCCAGAGACTAGAGTGATTGGATTCCCTTGTTCTGTAGGAAAAGGAACGACACAGCCACACCTGGGCACAGCAAGTATCAGATAGGATGGATTACAGTCTGACTATAACATTTCCCGGGTTTAAATGAGATCACCAGAACTTTATTCACACAAACAAATCAAGTTGTTTCCACATTAACACTGGATGAAGTGATTTTTATTACAAAACCCAGCACTCGCCAGGCTCTTTTCTGAGGGTGGATCAAAAGCATAAGGATCTGGTCATGTACTGCTTTTCATCTCCTCTGCTTGAGCACAGCACTGACTAATACACACTGATCAAATTCTGCCTACGATTTTAAACAGGACGTTTTGGAAAAGCCAAGAACGAGCTCTTGAAATAATACTGTTTATCCCATAGTAACGAGAATTGGAGCTGTACTTTTATAAATGGTACACTGAAAGCTGTTTACAACTTGCAAATGATGATTCCAAGAAACATCAGGATGCCTTTCTTATACTTAGACATTAATAAATAACAGCAAATTTGCTAAAAAGTCCAGTCCTGCTTTTTGGGAACCTTCCAAAAAGAACTCACAGTTCTTTAAAACACAGTTTCATAGAATGAATCAGTTAAAAGAGTAATCAGCCAGTTACTGACTATATAATAATTATTATTATTAATATTTAACAGTAACTATGCATAGAGCTATTTGTCTTCAAAGCAGTGAATTTCTTAAGTATTAACAAATTAACTCTCCCTGTCACAACTGCCAACATGTGTTTGGAGAGCTCTACAGAGAAGTTCATTTAACATCTGTACATCTTGTCCTCATAATGTCTGCAGGAGGTCTTTCCATTGTTAGATAAACATGTTTGGATGTACAGAGATGGGGTAATAATACACACCCATGTCCTGCTGTCTGGCTGGTTCAATGCCAAGTTCTCAACAATACCCAATCACAGGCAAAAAATGTATTTCCAGTGATAGAGCAGGATGGTTTTCACTGAGGACAGACTTTGTCGAAAATAACACAAAAATTGGGAATTTGGGTGCATAACCTGGGCGTGGTGAGGATGAGTTCAGTACTCTCCACATAACCTCAGCCCAGCCGTAGATCCTTAAATTCACCATCTCACCAGCCAAAAAGACTCCTCCTGCTAACAGATGCCACAGTTGCTAGAGCTTCTCTACAAACTGCACGTATTTTCATGAGACCCTGAAAATAACAGGCTCCTGGAAACTACCGATATTTTGCAGATGTGCTTTTTACAAAATGATTTCACAATTTGCCTAAGCACTTTATCGATGTGTCACTTTACAGACAAATAAAGACCAAGCACTGGTCTTCATTACAGATTACAAATTTCAATTGTAATCACTTTTCCTTGATAATTTCCAAAATTGTAAACATTTAAGAATTCTACTTATTGGATATTTAATGATATTAAGGAATTATTGTTAACTCTAAGTTTTGATAATAGTATTGCAGTTATTTTTCTAAAGTTCTTTTCTCTTAAAGAATCAACTCCTCAACAAAATACTAGCAAACCAAATCCAACAATACATTGAAAGGATCATACACCATGATCAAGTGGGATTTATCCCAGGGATGCAAGGACTCTTTAATATCTGTAAACCAATCAGTGTGATACACCACGTTAACAAACTGAAGAATAAAAACCATATGATCATCTCAATAGATGCAGAAAAAGCTTTTGACAAAATTCAACACCCATTTATGGTAAAAGCTCTCCAGAAAGTGGGCATAAGAGGGAACCTACCTCAACATAATAAAGGCCATATATGACAAATCCACAGATGACATCATTCTCAATGATGAAAAGCTGAAAGCATTTCCTCTAAGATCAGGAATAAAACAAGGATATCCACTCTTGCCACTTTTATCCAACATAGTTTTGGAAGTCCTAGCCATGGCAATCAGAGAAGAAAGAGAAATGAAAGGAATACAAATTGGAAAAGAAGAAGTAAAAGTGTCACTGTTTGCAGATGGCATGATACTATACATAGAAAATCCTAAAGATGCCACAGAAAACTACTAGAGCTAATCAATTAATTTAGTAAAGTTGCAGGATACAAATTAATACACAGAAATCTGTTGCATTTGTATACACTAACAATGAGAGATAAGAAAGAGAAATTAAGGAAACAGTCCCATTTACCATTGTATGAAAAAGAATAAAATACCTGGGCATAAACCTACTAAGGAGGCAAAAGGCATGTATTCCGAAAACTGTGAGATGATGAAAGAAATCGAAGATGCCACAAACAGATGCAAAGATATACCATGGTCTTGGATTGGAAGAATCAATATTGTCAAAATGACTAAACTACCCAAGGCAATCTACAGATTCAACGCAATCCCTATCAAATTACCAATGGCATTTTTGACAGAACTAGAACAAAACATTTTAAAATTTGTATGGAAACATAAAAGACCCTGAATAGCCAAAGCAATCCTGAGAAAGAAAAACAGAATGGAGGAATCAGACTCCCTGACTTCAGGCTATACTACAAAGCTACAGTCATCAAAGAAGTATGGCACTGGCACAGAAACAGAAATAAAGATCAATGGAACAGGATAGAAAGCCCAGAAATAAACCCACACACCTATGGTCAATTAATCTACGACAGAAGAGGCAAAAATATACAATGGAGAAAAGACAGTCTCTTCAATAAGTGGTGCTGGGAAAACTGGACAGTTACATGTAAAAGAATGGAATTAGAACATTCTCTAACACCATACACAAAAATAAACTCAAAATGGATTAAAGACCTAAATATGAGGCTGGACACTATAAAACTCTTAGCAGAAAACATAGGCAGAACACTCTTTGACACAAATTGCAGCAATATCATTTTGGATCTACCTCCTAGAGTAGTGAAGAGGAAAACAAAAATTTTAAAAATGAGACCTAATTAAACTTAAAAGGTTTTATATGGCAAAGGAAACCATAAACAAAACAAAAAGACAACCCACAAAATGGAAGAAAATATTTGCAAACAAAGTGATAGACAAGGGATTAATCTCCAAAATATACTAACAGCTCATGCAGCTCTATATCAAAAAAGCAAACAACCCAAGCAAAAAATGGGGAGAAAACCTAAATAGACATTTCTCCAAAGAAGACATACGGATGGCCAAAAGGCACATGAAAAGATGCTCAACATCACTAATTATTAGAGAAATGCAAATCAAAACTACAGTGAGATATCACGTCATACCAGTCAGAATGGTCATCATCAAAAAGGCTACAAACAGTAAATGCTGGAGAGAGTGTGGAGAAATGGAACCCCCCCCTACACTGTTGGTGGGAATGTAAATTGGTACAACCACTATGGAGAACAGTATGGAGGTTCCTTAAAAAGCTAAAAATAGAACTACCATATGATCCAGCAATCCCACTCCTGGGTGTATATCCAAAGAAAACCATAATTCGAAAAGATACATGCACCCCAATGTTCATTGCAGCGGTATTTACAATAGCTAAGACATGGAAGCAAACTAAATGTCCATTGACAGAGGAATGGATAAAGAAGGTGGTACATATGTACAATGGAATATTACTCAGTCATAAAAAAGAATGAAATAATGCCATTTGCAGCAACATGGATGGACCTAGAGATTATCATACTGAGTGAAATAAGTCAGACAAAGACAAATATCATATGATATCACTTCTATGTGGAATCTAAAAGAAAAATGATACAAATGAACTTATTTACAAAACAGAAATAGACTTAAAGACTTTGAAAACAAACTTATGGTTACCAAAGGGGAAACATGGGGGGAGGGTAAATTAGGAGGTTGGGATTAACATATACATCCTACTGTATATAAAATAGATAATCAACAAGGACCTACTATATAGCACAGGGAACTCTACTCAATATTCTATAATAACCTATATGGGAAAAGAATCTAAAATAGAATAGAGGGACTTCCCTGGTGGTCCAGTGGTTAAGACTTCACACTCCCAATGCAGGGGGCTTAGGTTCGATCCCTGGTTAGGGAACTAGATCCCGCGTGTGGCAACTAAAAAGATTCCACATGCTGCAACAAAGACCCGGCAAAGCCAAATAAAGAAACACTTAAAAAAAGGAAAGAAATATGTGTATGTATAACTGAATCAGTTGTACACTTGAAACACAATATTGTAAATCAACTATACTCCAATATACAATAAAAATTAAAGTTTAAAAAAGACACAACTGAAATACTTGTGGATGAAATAACATGCTGTGTAAGATTTATTTTAAAATGCTCTGCAGAAAGTGAGGATGAGTTGTAGTATGTGGATGAAGCAAGGTTAGCCATGAGTTAAAAATTGTTTAATCTATGGGATGGGCACATGGGGGTTCACTCATACTATTCTCTCTACTTTCACGTATGTATAAAAATTTCCATGAAAAGAACACTAAAGAATTCCTGCAACGTAGGCAGAACTCTAAAACTAATCTTTAAGGAGCAGCCAACTACAAACGTAATCTCAAATCACTCGGTTCCACCCAAAAAGCACAGGCAGCATCTTGACAACATGGAATCAATTTTTTTTCCTTCTCCTGATTCCATCCTCGCCTTGGAGAAGCTGAAAAGGCCACCTTGGATAAGACTGCATCAGGCTGACAAGACCTCTGATAATGTGAGTAAATTTATGAGCTTCTATAAACTGGATTATTCACAATCTACCATATGGTGGTAGCCATGACATCACTGGATTTATAAATTAGTGCTTCGGCCTCTGGTCCTCAAATTTCTGTAGTGAAAAATTGTCCCAGGAGCCCTACAGGAAAACATCCATTTCAAGCCACTGTCATACATTGACATTTACTAAAGTGCTACTAATGTAGGCATTTTAGGGGTGGTAAAGATGCATAAGACATGGTCACTGCCCTCAAGAGACTCATATAGGATAGAAACAAGCCATTGCTTTTGTGAGTAGTCAAAACTCAGGTAGTGGCAGTACACATACTCTCAACTCATCTTTTCAGGGAGCACACAGGAACTCCATTATCTTGGAATGAGCAAACAAAGGAGAAGAGAATTGATATCAGACTGAGTGAAAAGTTTCTAAGTATATTCGCGTACTTTCAGTTTTGGGATAACTTGGGTGCATGTATGACCTGGAGGTGTAGGACTGTATCTCTTGATACTAACCACATCAGCTGTGGCTGGTGTTCCCCTCTGCCTACCTCAAACTCACCCCTTGACAGTTGTTTGAAAGGTACCGTAAAAATAAAATGTTTTCTTTAAAATGCCACATTGTTTGGAAACACTTGCTAAATGTCTATCTGAATGACAGGGCTCTCTGTTTCTCAGGAAAAATAAAAGTACCTGAGGAAAGCTACTTTCTGAATAGCCTTCCTATAAGCCCACATCTGTATAGCACCTTCTGATTGGCAAAGAGCCTTCACGCACATTCTTGCATTCAGTTGGGAAGTGAGTTGAATAGGATTTTTTTAAAAATTTATTGATGTGAAAGTCACATAACAAAATTAAACATTTTTTTTAAAGTAAGTCAGTGGCATTCAGTACATTCACAGTCTTGGGCCACCACTACCTCTATCTAATTCCAAAACATCTTCCTCACTCCAGAATACCCCTCCTCTGCCCACCGTACGGATTAAGCAGTGTGGGTGGGCATTATCAACTTCAGTTTCGTAGGTAAGGAAGCCTAATCAGAGACTGTTAAGTGGCCTGCAGTTAGTAAGTGCTAGAGCCTGAAACAGAACCCATGTTTTCTAACTCTAAATTCTTTACCAGACCAGTTCTCAAACTTTAGGCTGCATGGAATCACCTAGAGGTGACTGCATGGCTCCAGCCTCAAAGATTCTGGTTAAGTCTAGAGCGGAGCCTGAGAGACTGCATTTCTGATAAGCTCCCAAGTGATACTGATGTTGCAGGAGACCACACTTTGAGAACCATCATGCTAGACTGAGTTGCCTATTCGCCTATTTTCTAATTATAGGTTTTGCTAATTCAACCAAGGACCGTTGTATATTTAAACAAAGTAGGCTTCTAGGAGGTGTCCACTTTCTCTACATCACAGGTTTATTGGCTGGATCAACATCAAAATGAAAATGTGTAGGTAAAAGCACTGTATCAGCTTTAAAATCATTATGTAAATTAGTCTTATTCCTGGCTGAAGATGAGTCCTTTTACTTAACTAGTTAAGCTCTTCCAGCATGTCTGAGGAAACTACTAAACTGTTTCAATTTGTACTTCCAAAATGCCAGAACTAGAGGTGTCTCCTATCTTGGGTCTGAAACACAGTGCCTGGCATGGTATAGTCATTAATGTTGAATGAATTAGTTTGCTTAAAATCAAAGGTAAGAGGGCTTCTTTTAGTATTACTTGAGGCACTTACTAGATATATAGCTTCAAGCAACCTATCTGATTGACATGATGGACACAGGTCAATCCTTACCCATAAAGTTTCCTGCCAGTGTCCTAGTCTGTGTACACCAAAAGGTCTTAGAAGCACTGATAAGGGCATCCACTCCTCTCCTGCATCTCTGCAGGAGTCGATGCCAGTGTTTTAGCATCAACCCCCAACCACTTTCTTTGCCCTGCCCCATGTGTGTACATGTGTATAGATGACAACTGGCAATATAGCCAACATATATTCCAACATCTGCCTACCAGATCTGTGCACGCTCTCCCGGTCATTCTGCTTGGGGTTGAGTATGGACAAGCATTGTTGGGGAGTAAACGGTAGAGCTGACAATGTCTTGTTTCTAAAGTGCTGGGATCCTTTAATCTTCTTTCTTCCTTTGATGTCTGAGATTTCCTTCTTTATGCACTGACACTGGGACTAAATGAAACACCAGGAAACCATTTACCAGTAAAGGGTGTGTGTTACAAACACCTGCAGAGCCCATCGTACCAGGTGACTTGAATTACACATTTCTAGAGCTCTGCTCTGTGTGTGGGGTGGCTATATGGACTCTTATTTTGGGTAAAACGATGACAGCTCTGGTCACATTTTTATGACTTCTATTTATTTTCTATCCATACATAAAATAAAGGCACAAACAATGGAGGAGGGGACCTTTTTGTCTGTGATGAATATAAAAGCAGTTGCTTGAAAACACATAGAATCTTTGTACAAATGGCTTTTGGATTCAAACAAAAGAGATAATATTGTTGTGGTCCAAATAGCTAAGCACTGCGAGGTGGAATTCTGGGTTCAAGTCCTGACTCTTGCATATCAGCATGTAGACTTTGAACATATCACTTAACATCTGTGGGCTTCTGGTTTCCATCTACATAATGAAGGAAATCACCTTTAAAAAGCTTTGTTTTGGTTTTTGTTTTGAAAAAGCTATTTGTTGCAACTAATTAAAAAATTGCCCATTTTCCAGGGGCTACTTGTCATTAACCTGTTTCTTTAGCATTATGGAAATATTATATTAACTCCTTTTGTTGTTTGTTTCCATCTAGTAGAACAAACTGGAGATCTAGACAAAACCTTTGATAAATATGAAATAGCATCAACCTCTCAACAGCCTGACACTACCAAAAATTCTAATAATAGCTAATATTTATTGAGTGTTTACTATGGACCATGGTCTGTGTTAAGTGCTTTACAAGCAATAACTTGGCCGTGAGCCTTCTGCACAGTGTAAAGCATGTCTTGAATTGCAAAACTTCATTTCCAAATTGGAATGTCAAAAAGGTCCCAGTAGGTAATATGTTTTGTGAAAATCAATATAGGTAGGGATGATCCTTTGGAGATCTTCAAAAAAGTATTACAAATGCTATTCCATTTCTTTTTCACAGAAGTCCTCCCCATCTCAGTAAATGGCAAGTCTATAATGGCAGTTGTCAGGCCAAAACCTTGTTGCCATGCTGTATTCCTCTCTTTCACTCTTAACTTCATATCTATCACCAAATCCATTGAGCTCTATCCTTAAAGTGTTTTTGGAATCCAATCTCTTCTCACCATCTGCAGTGCTCCACTCCACGCCACGCCTTCCATCTTTGCTCTGCCATCCCAGAATTCTCCTACACCATTTTATTCTCAACACAGCGGCCTTAGTGGGCCTGTTGAAATGGAAGATCAATCCTGTCAGTTGCTAACTAAAAACTGTCCACTGGCTTTGCGTCTCCACACAAAAGCCTGAACCCCTTCTGTTTGAGATGAGCTGACCCTGTGCTGCTTTGTCACTACTCACCCCACTCCAGCCATGCTGATCTCCTTATATGATTCCTACACACCAGACATCTTCAGACTTAGGACCCAGCACCAGCTCTTCTCTTTGCTGGAAGGCTCTTCCCTAGAGAGCCACCTGGCCCACTCTCTCCTCTCCTTCAAGTCTTCACTTACTTTATTATTGAGGCCCCAGTGACATCTCGCTCTACTGCTCCCTCAGCTCCTTTACCACTTTATTTTTCTCTATAGCATTTCTCACCCTCTGACATGCTGCTTATTTTAATCATTTGCTTGTTTATTGTATCTCCCCTCACTAAAGTTTAAGCACCATGAGGGCAGGGATTTTTTATTTTGCTTTGTTTATGACTGTATCTCCAACATCAAGAACTGTGCCTGGCATATAATATATGCTTAAAAATGAATGAATGAATGAATGGATATATTTTATAAACATAGTTTTGCACATCTAGCATTAATGGGGTCCTTTTCCCTCCTGCTGCTCTCTCTTTTAGGCTCTGTAGACTCTTATTTCTCTAATCTTTTTTCGTTTCTCTTGTAAAAGTTTGGCCCACTACCTGAATATATTGTTTTCCTGAGTTTGACTAGTGAGAGTTTAGTTAGAAAGAGTAGTGTATCTTTCGTTCTCCCCGTCTACTAGCAAATTGTCTTTCCCTAGCAAAATTCTCTTATTAAAAACAAAATCTCTAACTATGCTCATTCTCTCTTTCATTGGGAAATTTCTTGAAAGAGTAGCTTACACATATAGTCTTCTCTTTCTGGCTGCTAATCTATTCCTTAATTCATCATTTAACCTGAGAGCTGACATTACCAATGTGCAGAAACTCATCATTCACCCCTGGTCGTACTTCACCTTCTAAGAGCTCGATTCAAAGGGTTATCCTTGATCATGTCATTCTCTCTCTTTCTGAAGGAAATGATTGTCCTTTATGGACAATGATTTCCTCCTTAGCTTCTAGCACTCCTCATCCTGGTTCTTCACCTTATCTTAAGTGGGTCCTCTTCATTCCCTCACCTTTCTAACACAGTAATTCTAAACAGCTCTGGTCTCAGATTTTTAAATATTTTTGTAGAATCTTTCACTCCAGAATTCTATCCACTTCTATGGCTGACTGTCTTCTATAGATAGCATTCTCAACAATAATGACATTTCCCATTCACTGCCTAACATCTTCTGGGTCTCTTCTGGCATCTTAAATGTTGCATATTTACATCTGCACTCACTAGGGTTCAATCAAGACCATTTCTTCCTCATGACTTTCCTATTTCTCTTTAAACGTCCTCTAAAAATGTGAAAAATTTGGAGTGGTTCAAAAATTCGAAAGGAGACAAACAGAACCTTGTAACTAAGGGAGTAGAGGATGAGATTATAGAGGGAGGGAACGGAAGCAGTCTTCAGAGCATTCTTAATGATAAAGTTAAACCTGTTAAACTCTAACGTTTAATGTTTAATCACATGTGGAAAAACTTTAAAGGCTCTTGATTCTGAGTGGTGGAAGTCAGAGACTTAATTAATTATTCTTTTAAATTATTGGTGTTTTAAAATTTTCTCCAAAAATATGGCTCTTAAGAAAAAAATATGTCTATCATTTGGGAAAATATTTTTACTAAATAGAAAATAATGCAGTCAATAATTTGCTTATTTTTTTTTAAATGCCATTAAACAAAAATGCAGGTTTGGAAATAACTACATGTTTGGTGTGGTGTTGACTAAACAAGAAAACTAAATCTTAGATTTGGATGTGAGTGTAGCCTTTATTTAACTCAACATGAATCTTTTATTCAGCATCTCATCCAGCTTTGGCTCCATTGAGGGAATGATGACCTCAAGGGCTGTCTATTCCATTTTGGAAATGAATTCCTAAACTGTTCTCTACATCAAGTAAAAGTCTAATTCCCTTTCCAATCCTATCCAGTTGTTCTGGTTCTGCCTATTAAATCTACTCAGAATAAGTTTTACACTCTTATTAGCCCAGTTTTATTTAACTGTGATTATCTTAAACCACAAGAAAGTCTCTGCTTAGCTTTGGCCAGTTTCCTTATAGGAAAGGAAGGGCCTGTTTTTCAAATATTCTCATATCACCCAGTATGCGAGTAGGTATAGCAGAAATTTTTTTAACTATAGTAATTGAGAATTTAATTAACTTTCCAACTTAAGAGATGAAGGTGGAGAGCTATCACTATGACTCTGTTAACAACTTTTGGTAAATAATCAGACCCTGTGCCCTTCAAAATGAAGAGTAATATTGATGCCAAAATTCTTTATTTGTATTAACATTATGATTTATCAGTGGGCCACATAAGTACTACTTCAGTGTCAATATGTATTCAGAGTCCATAAAAAACTACCTTCTCAAAAATAAGAATAGCCTCAAATCCTTTGAATATAATGATACTGTGTAATTCTATGAATAGAAATGAGAAGTTAAAAGCTATTGATCAACCACTTCTAGGAGAAATCCTGAGTATTTTCTCTCTCATCTTCAAACACTTTACCAAGAATTCTCAAAAGGTTTAACTGCACTAAGATTTCCACTTCTGTTAGGATTTATAGAGTTCAAAAAAACAGCCTGTTAGGCCATATTCTCCACAATTTAATCTTGACCTTTCATGTTTCCAACATGTCAATTTGCTTATAAGAATAATGCAGAACTTAAAACAAAATCTTCATTTTATTTTTTCAGGGTAACATCTTTTATCCATTTTTTAATCCCTGATATTTCTGTGTTTTGCAAGTTGCATCTAATTTCCTCCTTTAGCTTAGTTATTTCTTGTATTCCTCCTAGGTAACTACTTTTATTTTAGGGTATTCCCACTTGTGTTTCAACTCCTTGTTCAAATTTTTCTGTAGACAACGAGCTGTTAAACTTAAGAACACCAGATGTTAGTGTAAGATTTGAGATGCTGTTACCAGGACAACCAGCACTGAGTGCTGGCCATCCCATCACTATGTTCACTGCTCCAAAGGGGGGATTGAGCTTCACCTTTCTCTATGGAAATAAAACAGACAAAAACACATTTGTAACACAAATTTAAAGAGGTGGCTAGATACCCTTCTGGTATAAACTCTGTTCATACCTTTCCAGTGGTTTTGCTCTATATAAAAAGAACAAAGTAACATGTTTAATAAAGAAATAATGTGAGACAGAGAAGGCTTTAACCCATTACCACTTAGAGGATCAATTACATTTTGATGATTTTTCAAGGTTATAGATGAGTTGCCTCATTCAGTAGATAAAAGGGAAAACTTTGAGATTCCCCATCTTTCCTTCCTTTCCGTCAGAAGCTCAGAGGGTACTGAGATTTTTTTGCCCTGTGTTCATGTGAGGCAGTCCCTCACATAAAAACAGAAATCCTACATTTAAGTCACTACATAGCCCAGTGAAGAGTGGAGCGAGAGATTCAGAGTGTTCCCTGCAGAAAGGGGAATACTTTAGCCTCCTCTGACATTCCAGAATCACAGAATAATGGGACATAGAACTTATGATAATGTAGCACAACCCTGTCAGTTTCAGGTAATAAAATCAAATATTTTAGACTTCAAATCTGTACTCACTTTATGATTCTAGTTTATTTATCTTAAGCTCTTGACATCTAGTTTTCTTAGGCTGTGAAAGTCCTGCTATGCATTATGGTGAGGAAAATCCAAGTTATGGATGAGTGTGAGCACCGTCTTTTGCAAATTATCAGCCAAGCCTCAGTTTCCACAAATACACAATGAGTATAATAATAACTACTATTCTATTTGCTACACCATTGAGTGGTCAAATGAGATAACCTGTTACTTAAAGTACATTGTAACTGTTGTAAAGTGTTATTATTTTCATTGATTTACATAAAATCCCTAAAATAGAAAATAACCTGCATGATGAAAAGTTGTCTCCTCCTCCGTATATAGCCAAAGTCACCACTGTGCCAGCTAAAATTTCACAGACGCAAGATTTAGACGGTTAGCTATTCGCTATTATCTAAAAGTCCTAGGACTGTGCATATGAATTTTGAAGTTTTGAGTTATTTTGTTTGTTGATTCATTTTGCCTAATATTATCATCACTTCCTTATATTTTCTATCTGGACTACCTAAAACTTTATTTTTATCATAGCAAAATAAGAGAGGAAAGAGAGATGGCTTCTGTAATCGCATCTTAAGGAACAATACATTCTTTAATATACCACTCCATTATTTCAATGACAGTCTAAATCAGATTTGAGAAATGTTCATTTTTATGAGACAGAGAAAAGCAGGTATCTGGCAGTTCATGGTGTACAGAAACCACCATCAGCGTTAGATGGCCGTGTCTGTAGAGACTGGAATGGAAACACTTCCAGACAATGTGGAGAGATTTTCCCATTATGGAATATGACCCCACAAGTTCATAATTAATAACACTACTTTGTTTCAATTGGAGAGACTTGGGAAATTGCACAGTGAGGCAACTTTGCTTCTCAGTGGAACTTCTTAGTGGAAATTTTTTTACTCATAAATAATAATGAACAAGGCGCTAAATTAGTGTACTAAATTCTAATGTTAATTATATCTTAAAATAGCAACTTACTGGAAATGTAATGGGTTTTATTTTCTCTTTTAATGTTATACTCATGCCTTTCTCCAAAATGAAGGCTGAGTGGCTTATTTTGCTTCTCTTTCTTACCCATATTTCCTACCCATCCTTCTAAAGTCAGAAAGCTAAACTTTCTCTATAGCTGAAACTCTCTGAAAGCAAATGTAGGGTGAACACATTTTTAAAATAGGCTCATTGCTGGCTCCACTTACTAGGCTTGAGCATGACACCTGGGGAGGTTTTATAGGGCTGGCAAGGGAACCACCACGCCAGACTGTGTCTGTGGGATAAGTGTTTTCTCTCCTATGGAATCACGCCTAGTAGGTATCAACACACCACCCATGAATTCACCACCACTCATCTTTTGACGCTTAACAATACAAAAGGAGAAGCAAATTATTACTTTTTTCCAATAAAGGTCAACAAATATCTGATGTACCATGGAAACCTTTGGTGAATTGCAGCTAACCCTAGATATGCAAAGTGGTTTTATTTGCCATAATCAGAAATACAAAGGGAGCAAATGAAGAACATTGCTTGGTAGTAAGCTATTGTTATTAACTACAGAATACCGATAAAAAGGGAAATCCTACATTTAAGTTACGACATGGCCCAGTGAAGAGTTAAGTGAATATTACCCCTCTGGTGGAGCCCTTTCCTTGATGCCCTCCTCCTGCACCCCAACCCCAGAAACAGAACGCCCACCCCTGCTCTCAGTAGAGCTCATTTCCCTTTTCTGCAGCATTTATCACAACCTACTAATTGTTTAGACATTTCCCTAAGAGCAAGTAAGGTGTTTAGCTCATCTCTATATGCAAGTTCACGTAGTTTCTGGTACATAGAGGAGGATCAGTGAATAATTATTGAATACAGGAATTCTGAACTCCAGAGACAATTTAATCTAAGGAGTAAGAGAATGTAGTCCGTATTTGTTAAGATGGTGATCTACTAGCATTTAAAAAAAGGAACAAGAACTCTTCAAAAAATTTAGCTGACCACTTCTACTGAAGTAAAAGAACTGAGAATTGATTCAGAATTGTCTGTATGGCAAAACTTTATTTTTGCAATTTCTGTGACCTGGGATAGAAATGATTGATAACATGACAATGTATATTAAAAAGGTATATTAGATATATAAATCATATACAGGGTTCTTGGAATGGACTGTTGTACTATCTTTTATCTTTGTTGAGAGTTTTATTAACAAAATACTAATTATCCCAAGCTCAAGTATCAATACTAATCTCAATCCTTTTTAAAAGGATCAATCAAAAATAGATGCAGGGCTTCCCTGGTGGCGCAGTGGTTGAGAATCTGCCTGCTAATGCAGGGGACACGGGTTTGAGCCCTGGTCTGATAGGATCCCACATGCCGTGGAGCAACTAGGCCCGTGAGCCACAACTACTGAGCCTGCGTGTCTGGAGCCTGTGCTCCGCAACAAGAGAGGCCACGATGGTGAGAGGCCCACGCACCGTGATGAAGAGTGGACCCCGCTTGCCACAACTAGAGAAAGCCCTCGCACAGAAATGAAGACCCAACACAGCAAAAATAAATTAATAAACTCCTACCCCCAACATCTTCTAAAAAAAAAAAATAGATGCAAACCTGAGATCTATGAGAATATGCTTGGATTGAACATTACTAATACTTTACAAGATTTGCACCTGTAGTCAAGAAACAAGGGTGATATTGTCACTCTTAATCTCCCATTTATGTTATACCTCCCCCAAAACCAGACATATAAACTAAAAAAAAAAAGTCCTACTGTACTGAATATATGGTAGGCACTGTGAAGAAAGTCTACATTCATGGACACATGGCTAGCATAATTTTTAAAGGATATAATTTGGTAAAATTTTAATTAAGAAGGGCAAAAATTATGTGCTTGAGCACAGCTGCTTTTTTTTTTTTTTTTTTTGAGCACAGCTGCTTTTAATTTTGGGTATCCAGTTCAACCAGTTGCCCTCCTGCCTAATAGATTCAATTTTCCTTATGTTCTCCCCATTCCTTAAATAAAACAAAATGAATCAGAAAGGTTATTATTAAAAAATTAAGAAATGAAAAAATCACATTAAATACAGACACATGTTTATATTTCTTTTCTTTATAGTTGATCATATCAAGCAGACAACATTTTGGAAAACCAAAAAACATGCCCAATCACTGTATTTGACTTTCACAAGATGTCTAAAAAAAGATTTTATTTGTCTGTGTGGAAAAATATTCCAAACATATAAAAGGATTTTCCTGGTGGATAGAAATTAAATTTCGCAAGTATCCACATCACAAAATTTCATTACATTAAGCTGTCTTTATGAGTGCCTCATTGCCTCCCATACGTTTATGTTCTTGATTCGTCTCACTCTTCTTTCTCAGGGACTCTGGAAAATTGGTCTTTGGTGCCATTAAGCAATGGTTGGCTTGCAGTACTCAATGCAAGGAAATTACCCCTTTCCCTGTCATATAAATCTCTTCAGTTTTCTGGGAAGTCTACTTGATTCTTTATGCCTCTTTTTTCAAAGGTTTCTTAAGAGGATACAGAGATTAAGTGGGACCTAGACCTACAATTGGTAAAATTCCCATAAGTAACTTCCTTCCTAGAACATAATAGATTTTAATGGGAATTTCAATTTTGTTTTTAACTACGGAATATGCTTAATAAAGAATAAGCACAGGGCTTCCCTGGTGGCGCAGTGGTTGGGAGTCCGCCTGCCAATGCAGGAGACGTGGGTTCTTGCCCTGGTCCGGGAGGATCCCACATGCCGCAGAGCGGCTGGGCCTGTGCGCCATGGCCGCTGAACCTGCGCGTCCAGAGCCTGTGCTCCGCGGCGGGAGAGGCCGCAACAGTGAGAGCCCCGCGTACCGCAAAAAAAAAAAAGAAAAAAAAAGAATAAGCACAAAATATGCACAAATCTATGCCAACAGTAAGGATATTGTCAAAAGTAAAGGATGTTGAAAAGGTTATCATTGACAGAAGTTCACTTTTAGTCATTCATTCATTCATTCAACAAATATTTTTTGCCCCTTGTGAAACCAATTTGCCCTTCCTACCATAGAGTGTATAGATATTCAATTAAGCTCAAACACAGTGAAGCTCAAGTAATTTTTAAAATGCTTAAAATCTGAGTTTGCTCAAGATGTCATCAGTTTATAAAACAGTTTGCTCACTGGCATGAAAACTGAACTGAGGGGGTATGAACTTAGAAAAAGAAAGGATAAAACTAATCGTGCATAGAAAGAACTTAGATGTCTAGATATCCATTATAAATTTATTTTGTAAACAGTGATTTATGTCTCACTAAATATATGGTCAACTAGCCTTAAGACACACCGCCTGAAGTTTCAGTATGTTTCATATTAATATTCATATTATTTTAAAATGTGCAGACTTTCCTTCACATTAGTTATAATTTATAATTAGAAAAAATGCTTACAACTAATTAATTAAATTCTCTTTTTCTATTGAGTCTTAGCAATAATTATTAAACTGTAAAGGAACAATGAAGTGGACAGGTTTATATTTTTCCTATTTTCTTCTTTCCTACTGGTTTCTCCATTCTATTGTCATACGCCTGCTCTACTTGAGGAAAATAGTTTAATAATATGGTCAATGATATTTATTATTCATTATAATTATGCATATTTGGGGGATCCAAGCATATGATTTTTTCTCTCTTTTTATCCAAAGTTTTCTCTTTTGCCAAGTTAATATATGAAGAGGTTAATTCCATTTCAATAATTCATCTACTTATTAGAAGCTTAACTAATAGTTTGATAAAAGAGAAGGTTTATATTAATATTAAATACTAAGTTTGGCTTGACACTGCATGTGAATCCTCATGCCATCTCATCTCCCCTTTCTCTGGAAAATCAAGAGTTGGCTCAGTTTCTGTGTGTTCTAAAATAGTAATCCTAAATTCATTAAATCTTTCAGGAAAAAAAAAGTGTTTTGACCCTGTTGAAAAGTTGGTACATATTGTGGGTTTTCTCTTTTGCAAAATTTTTAGAGTTGAAAAATATTTAATACTTAATTATAATAGCCATGTTTTAACACCATGTTAATTTTCCTAAATTTTTAATCGTATTAAAACTTCTAAGACCTTGACATTTTCAAAACAGAGTGGTTCCAGAATTCCAAGAGTCAAACAACCATACAACAATAAATTTTAAAATGTTTTAACCTTATAAAGAAATTTCAAACTCTAATGTTTGTAACCACCAACAACTTGTACTAAAACAAAAAAGAAAAAGAAAAAAAAATCTGGTAACAGTTAACAGTCACAGACTTTCTTTGTAAGCATGAGTTTTCCCTTTCTTGTGCTTCTGACATTAACAATTTAGTTTCACCAATTTAAATTAGACAGTAATAAACCACCTATGCAAATTTATAGATATTTAAAATATGTTTCATAACTTTTTCTACTGGAAAAAAAAGTCTCACATAATCCTGCCCTTCCATCATTTGCCACAAAACTCAGGCAAATACAAAGAAACCAGTTGTTATATAGCACAATAGTTAAAAGACCATGATGGACCTGGCTCTATCACTTACAAAATTGTGTGACTTTAGACAAGTTACTTCACATCTCTGTGCCTCTGTAAAGTCTTACCTCATAAAGTTTTTCTAACAATGAGGTGATGTGACATATTTAAAGCACTTAAAACAATGTCTGGCACTTACTAATTGCCGTAAGTGTTTAGCTATTGCTATTATTCTTTTCATCAGGACAAAGCTTGAGAAATTAAATCCATAGATAATCTCCAAGTCTCAGTTGATTAAACCATCTTTTTTTTTTTTCCTCATCAAACAGTGGACTGGTTCTTAACCAGAGGTCTCTGAAGTTGGTTGGGAAAGCATGACATCTTTATTTTCACTAATTTCCAGCTCCATGTCCTTGAATTGTAAATGTACACATGGATCACGGTGGCATTAGCAGTATCTATGATTTTGTCAACAATAGAAATCACAGATATCTTCATATCACATTACAGTCATTTCTGGATCTCAAAATACTGTTTCATCACCATTTTAAAATTATGGGACAGGGACTTCCCTGGTGGCACAGTGCTTAAGAATCTGCCTTCAGTGCAGGGGACATGGGTTCTATCCCTGATCCGGGAGGATTCCACATGTCACAGAGCAATGAAACCCATGGACCACAACTACTGAGCCTGCACTCTAGAACCCGCGAGCCACAACTACTGAGCTCGTGTGCCACAACTACTGAAGCCTGCTCACCTAGAGCCTGTGCTTCACAACGAGAAGCCACCTCAATGAGAAGCCCACGCACTGCAACGAAGAGTAGCCCCCACTATCCACAACTAGAGGAACCCTGCGCGCAGCAACGAAGACCCAACACAGCCAAAACAATTAATTGATTAATTAAAATTGTGGTACCTATTAAACCTACAGCTAGATCTTATTATTTAATATATAAACACATATATTGTTATATCACAAAGTTGGTTAATCATATTTAAATATAAATGGTATTCCTTTTAGTTCTATTATTTTATTTATTTTTTTTAACATCTTTATTGGAGTATAATTGCTTTACACTGGTGTGTTAGTTTCTGCTGTGTAACAAAGTGAATCAGTTAGACATATACATACATCCCCATATCTCCTCCCTTTTGCTTCTCCCTCCTACCCTCCCTATCCCACCCCTCTAGGTGGAACAAAGCACCAAGCTATTCTCCCTGTGCTACCTGGCTGCTTCCCACTAGCTATATGTTTTACATTTGGTAGTGTATATATGTCCATGCCACTCTCTCACTTCGTCCCAGCTTATTCTTCCCCCTCCCCGTGTCCTCAAGTCCATTCTCTATGTCTGCATCTTTATTGCTGTCCAGCCCCTAGGTTCTTCAGAAAAAAAATTTTTTTTTGGTTCCATATATATGTATTAGCATATGGTATTTGTTTTTCTCTTTCTGACTTACTTCACTCTGTATGAGAGTCTCTACGTCCATCCACCTCACCACAAATAACACAATTTCGTTTCTTTTTATGGCTGAGTAATAATCCACTATATATATGTGCCACATCTTCTTTATCCATTCATCTGTCGAAGCAACACTTAGGTTGCTTCCATGTCCTGGCTATTGTAAACAGAGCTGCAATGAACATTGTGGTACATAACTCTTTTTGAATTATGGTATTCTCAGGGTATATGCCCAGTAGTGGGACGACTGGATCGTATGGTAGTTCTATTTTTAGTTTTTTGTGGAACCTCCATACTGTTCTCCATAGTGGCTGTATCAGTTTACATTCCCACCAGCAGTGCAAGAGGGTTCCCTTTTCTCCACACCCTTTCCAGCATTTATTGTTTGTAGACTTTTTTGATAATGGCCATTCTGACTAGTGTGAGATGATACCTCATTGTAGTTTTGATTTGCATTTCTTTAATGATTAGTGATGTTGAGCAACCTTTCATGTGTTTGTTGGCAATCTGTATATCTTCTTTGGAGAAATGTCTGATTAGGTCTTCTGCCCATTTTTGGATTAGGTTGTTTGTTTTTTTGATATTGAGCTGTATAAGCTGCTTGTATATTTTGGAGATTAATCCTTTGTCAGTTGCTTCCTTTGCAAATATTTGCCCCCATTCTGAGGGTTGTCTTTCTGTCTAGTTTATGGTTTCCTTTGCTGTGCGAAAGCTTTTATGTTTCATTAGGTCCCATTTGTTTATTTTTGTTTTTATTTCCATTGCACTAGGAGGTGGGTCAAAAAGGATCTTGCTGTGATTGATGTCATAGAGTGTTTCTGCCTATGTTTTCCTCTAAGAGTTTTATAGTGTCTGGCCTTACATTTAGGTCTTTAATCCATTTTGAGTTTATTTTTCTGTATGGTATTAGGGAGTGTACTAATTTCATTCTTTTACATGTAGCTGTCCAGTTTTCCCAGCACCACTTATTGAAGAGGCTGTCTTTTCTCCATTGTATATTCTTGCTTCCTTTATCAGAAATAAGGTAACCCTATGTGCATGGGTTTGTCTCTGGGCTTTCTATCCTGTTCCATTGATCTATATTTCTGTTTTTGTGCCAGTACCATACTGTCTTGATTACTGTAGCTTTGTAGTATAGTCTGAAGTCAGGAAGCCTGATTCCTCCAGCTCCGATTTTCCTTCTCAAGATTGCTTTGGCTATTCAGGGTCTTTTGTGTTTCCCTACAAATTGTGAAAATTTTATTCTAGTTCTGTGAAAAATGCCATTGGTAATTTGATAGAGATTGCATTGAATCTGTAGATTGCTTTTGGTAGTATAGTCATTTTCACAATGTTGATTCTTCTAATCCAAGAACATGGTATACCTCTCCATCTGTTTGTATCATCTTTAATTTCTTTCATCAGTGTCTTATAGTTTTCTGCATACAGGTCTTTTGTCTCCTTAGGTAGGTTTATTCCTAGGTATTTTATTCTTTTTGTTGCAGTAGTAAATGGGAGTCTTTCCTTAATTTCTCTTTCAGATTTTTCATCATTAGTGTATAGGAATGCAAGAGATTTCTGTGCATTAATTTTGTATCCTGCTACTTTACCAAATTCATTGATTAGCTCTAGTAGTTTTCTGGTAGCATCTTTAGCATTCTCTATGTACAGTATCATGTCACCTGCAAACAGTGACACTTTTACTTCTTTTCTGATTTGGATTCCTTTTATTTCTTTTTCTTCTTTGATTGCTGGGGATAAAACTTCTAAAACTATTTTGAATAATAGTGGTGAGAGTGGGCAACCTTGTCTTGTTCCTGATCTTAGTGGAAATGGTTTCAGTTTTTCACCATTGCGAATGATGTTGGCTGTGGGTTTGTCATATATGGCCTTTATTATGTTGAGTAAGTTCCCTCTATGCCTACTTTCTGGACGGTTTTTTATCATAAACCAGTATTGAATTTTTTTGAAAGCTTTTTTTCATCTGTTAAGATGATCATATGGCTTTTCTCCTTCCATTTGTTAATATGGTTCATCACATTGATTGATTTTCGTATATTGGAGAATCCTTGCATTCCTGAGATAAACCCCACTTGATCATGGTGTATGATCCTTTTAATGTGCTGTTGGATTCTGTTTGCTAGTATTTTGTTGAGGATTTTTGCATCTATGTTCATCAGTGATATTGGCCTGTAGTTTTCTTTCTGTGTGACATCTTTGTTTGATTTTGGTATCAGGGGAATGGTGGCCTCATAGAATGAGTTTGGGAGAGTTCCTCCCTCTGCTATATTTTGGAAGGGTTAGAAGGACAGGTGCTAGTTATTCTCTAAATGTTTGATAGACTTCACCTGTGAAGCCATCTGGTTCTGGGCTTTTGTTTGTTGGAAGATTTTTAATCACAGTTTCAATTTCAGTGCTTGTGATTGGTCTGTTTATATTTTCTGTTTCTTCCTCATTCTGTCTCAGAAAGTAGTGCTTTTCTAAGAATTTGTCCATTTCTTCCTGGTTGTTGTCCATTTTACTGGCATATATTTGCTTTTTGTAATCTCTCCTTTGTATTTCTGCAGTGTCACTTTTTACTTCTCCTTTTTCATTTCTAATTGTATTGATCTGAGTCTTCTCCCTTTTTTTCTTGATCAGTCTGGCTAATGGTTTATTAATTTTCTTTATCTTCTCAAAGAAACAGCTTTTGTTTTATTTCATTGCTTTTTCATTTATTTCTGACCTGATCTTTAGGATTTCTTTCCTTCTACCAACTTTGGGGTTTTTTGTTCTTCTTCCTCTAATTGCTTTAGGTGCAAGGTTATGTTGTTTATTTGAGATGTTTCTTGTTTCTTGAGGTATGCTTGTATTGCTATAAACTTCCTTCTTAGAACTGCTTTTGCTGCATCCCATAGGTTTTGGGTCATCGTGTTTTCACTGTCATTTGTTTCTAGGTATTTTTTGATTTCCTCTGTGATTTCTTCAGTGATCTCTTGGTTATTTAGTAGTGTATTGTTTAGCATCCATGTGTTTGTATTTTTTACAGTTATTTTTTCCTGTAATTGATATCTAGTCTCATAGCGTTGTGGTCAGAAAAGATATTTGATACGACTTCACTTTTCTTAAATTTACCAAGGCTTGATTTGTGACCCAAGATACGATCTATCCTGGAGAATGTTAGATAGAGCCAGATATATATATATAGATAGATAGATAGATAGATATAGATAGATATATACATATAGATATATAGATAGATATATGTATCTATATCTATAAATATATATATTACATATCTCTCCTATTGGTTCTGTTTCTTTGGAAAACCCTATTCATTTTCACTCAACCTAACTTGATTTCAAATAGAATAAAAGTTAAAGAAGAAATCTTACTCCTTCCACATTTTTCTTATATTCATGTACTTTATGTCTTATAAACTTCATTTCTTGACATTTAAATACCACTTAAGAAGCAGTTTTGAAGACATAAAATAGAAATATACCTTTATCTTGTTTAGCTAATATCCAGATAATTAGTATTTGTTTCTTGGCATATCAGCCATTGTGTTAAAGCTACAGCAGCATATCTTTTTGTGAGCCTGATGAGTTATTTCTATAAGTCTGGCAGGAATACGTTTCCCAAGAATGTCAAAGCCAAGAGTTATTCAGGTATTCCCAATTAGAAAGGAATAAAAACTGTTTGGAGCATCCCACCAAAAATATGATTTAATATATGTAACCTACTTGACTTGCTTTTAATTGTTTATATAATTCTTTCAATTTTCTTCCAAAATATATTAATACCACTGAGAAGTTCTTGGTTATATTTGAAGTCCAGTGAAAAATCCAGTGATACCCATAGTAATTTAAGATATAAAAATAATTTAGGAAAATGTAAAGGATTTTACATACATAATTTCAAATGAAGTTGGTTTAGATGTTTGTAGTAAGTCATGGATAATTTATATTCTAAGATGATTAAAATTATGACTTAACGACCAAGTAGTAATTTAACACAAAAATTCACCAAAAAACAGTAGCCAACATAAAGTCTCCAGTAAAAGTTGGCTTTTATGACATAATAACAGACTCTGAGTTTAAAGAAAATCATGCAATTCATTCATTTTTTTCATATGCCTTTCACACAATGGAACTTATGTCAGTATATGCATTATAGGCCAAAATTTATATAGCATTACTCTCAACTCCAGTCACAAAAGCTGCAACTGAATACCAACCTAATCAATTTCCTGGGGGTTTTCTCACTAGTAGCCAACTCTCCATCTCTTCTAAATTCTCAACCATTTTAATTTTCCCAAAAATGTATGTGTGTTTTTTATTTAAACCTCATCTGTTAGGAAGTAAACTAAATGTCTTGACCATTGTTCGCAAATAGTCGTGTTTGAAAGAGCATATTTTAAGCCTCTGCGGTTCTTTCTTTCTTTAAACAATATGCATCTTAATGAAGAGCCTGGAAGTCATAATTCTCTGGAGGCTGTCTCAGAAGTACCCAGCTTTTCAGCTGCAGGTTTCTGGTTAATAACAGATTACAAGTAGAAGAAAGGTCACAATAAGGCACTGTCTTCAAAGAATTATCTTCATGATTATAGTCCATTTGTATAATAGAGAAGTGCACAATTTTTTTTTTTAATTTAAAGGAGGGACTGCTTTATATAAAGCTTTACAATAACTGATAGGGACAAGAAATGAGGACAGTGAAGTTCCTTAGTGGATTCACTCACTCATTCATTCATTCACATAATAAATATTGAGCACCTATCATAGGTCAGGGATTGTGGGAGGCTCTGGCTTCCCAATGGTGGAAGTAAACAAGCACAGTGTTTGCCCTTATGGAGCCTGCAGCTTGGTAGAGTAGACAGTAATAAATATGATAAGCTTAGATAAGTAAATGTGGCCCAGTGCTACAGAAGCACACAGCAAAGGAACCTCATCCAGATGAAGGGTCAGAGAAAGTTCTTCTGAGGAGCTGAAGGGCTGAAGGGTGCCTGTGAGTTAACAAATTGAAGGGAGAGCCATGCTGAGGAAAAGTTTTAGAAAATGGAAAGGGTTTGTGTAAAATCCCTGTGGCAGGAGACTGCATGGTGAAAAAGAAGGCCGAAGTGTCCAGAGGGATGAGAATAAGATGCAGTGGAGTGAGATGAGGCTTGCTAAGCCATGATGCAGATATTGGTCTCTATTGTAAAAGTACTAGGAAGTTACATAAGGATTTTAAAGAGAAGGACGCATCCATCTTAGGGTACAGATCTTTCTTCTCTGCTGGGGATTTTGTTAATTACCTCTAACACAACAGATAGCACTTAATAGAGCTGATAAATGCATGTTAAGAAAGGAAGAAGAGAGGAAGAAAGGGATGGAGGGAGGAAAGAAGGGAAGGAAGGAAACCTCAGAGAGTGAGACGTAGTAGAGGTCCAAGATTTGGAGGTAACTAAGTCAAATAGAGCCCCCATCCACTGTGGGGCTCCTCAACGTTTTACAGAGCTTGTCTCATTTTGGTTGTTATTGTCATTTTTATAGATGGGGATAATAAAGCTAGGATAGTTTAGCAACTTGCTTAAAGTGATTCGACCATAGCAGCCCTCTCTCTAGCATATTAGTGTGTGTGTGTGCACACGCACATACACATAAATCTTTTTTTTTCTCTCCACTAAGGAGGTCTTGATTGTGATTAAGATTTAAAGTAAGAGTCTAAACAGTGGGACCTTGCTTCATATTCTTATATTGCAAATATTATATTTACTTTTTTTTTTTTTTTTTTTGTGGTACGTGGGCCTCTCACTGTTGTGGCCTCTCCCATTGCAGAGCACAGGCTCCAGACGCGCAGGCTCAGTAATTGTGGCTCACGGGCCCAGCCGCTCCGCGGCATGTGGGATCTTCCCGGACCGGGGCACGAACCTGTGTCCCCTGCATCGGCAGGCGGCCCCCCAACTACTGCGCCACCAGGGAAGCCCCTATATTTACCTTTAATTAAAGTTGTTGTGAAACACAGTGTGCCCACCAGATAGCAGAAATACATAATGCATAAAATGCTCTGCATAAGGAGGTCACTGAGTCTTCATTTTCCATATGGCTTTCTGGGCAGTTTGGCTTTAAATGTGTTGGCAAGATTCCCGAACCCTCGTCACACATGGGATTTACAGAAAATTGAAGAGCTGGCTCTGGTTGTAGTTCCTTCAGGTTAAGAGAAAAGGAGTTAATATTATTGACTCCCCCACTGAAGAGAAGATAAAAAGACACTCCCTCAAGATATACGGTCATATTCTTTCCCTCCCTTTCCCATGTTGCCAATTTGGATTTCACAGAAGCGTGACTGGTCAACTTAGAGACACTCCCAGAGTAAAACAAAAGTACTCAAGAAGAAATCTCAGCATTTGACCTAAAACAAATCCCAACTCCTTTCTGGAATTAAGTTGAGTGCTAGGTTCCTGGAGGATGAGGCTGATTTATGCTTTTTTTTTTTATTATTCTTTTTTTTTCAGGAGTCAATTACTGCAAAGAAGCAGTTTCATGATCTTTGCTGAGAACCGACGCCTGGCTTTCCTTCCTCTGCCTTTGCTCAAACTTTTAGGCTCCGGTTTGGGACCCCTCTTCCCTCTCGTCTCACACAGCCTGGAGCCATCCCACGTGCTCCCACTTCTCCTTCTCCAGGACTATTTACCTGAGCTCCATCACTCCTGGGACCTATTCTCTCAGTAGTGCTAAGGCCCCCCCCTTTCCTCATATATCTGTTCCCACGTGTCCCAGCCCTCCCCTCAGAAATTCAGTGCCATGCTGACTCCAGAATTACACACCAAAAAAGCTTTACTCTGAAAATCAATTACATAACTTGGACCAATTGTAGTGTTTAAATGATGGGGTAGGGAGGGAAAAGGATAGTTTAAAAAAAGAAAGGAGGGTATGTTTTCCCTTCTGACACACTTTCAACCTGTTTCTTTCTGCCCCCGGCAATAGAAACTTTACAAGTTTTTGATATGGGCTTCCCTGGTGGCGCAGTGGTTAAGAATCCGCCTGCCAGTGCAGGGGACACGGGTTCGAGCCCTGTTCCAGGGAGATCCCACATGCTGTGGAACAACTAAGCCCGTGCGCCACAACTACTGAGCCTGCGCTCTAGAGCCCGCGACTCACAACTACTGAGCCCACGTGCCACAACTACTGAGCCTGCGCTCTACAGCCCACGACTCACAACTACTGAGCCCATGCACCAGAACTACTGAAGCCTGTGCGCCTAGAGCCCGTGCTCCACAACAAGAGAAGCCACCGCACCGCAAGGAGGAGTAGCCCCACTCGCCGCAACTAGAGAAAGCCTGCGGGCAGCAACGAAGACCCAAGGCAGCCAGAAAAAAAGAAAAAGTTTTTGATACACTTTGTTTGCTTTAGGTGTGAGAAATATTCTACTGCCTTCTGAAGTAAGGGGAAATAAAGCAACCTGGAATTTACTGGTGGTAGCAAAGGAAAGGAGCTGACAAGAGGAAGACAGGGAGTCCTCGAGAGCACAGAAGCATCCCCAGGAGTGTAAACTGGTCAGAAATCTCCTTCACTCCATAATTCCAACCTTCCTTTCAAATCTACTATGTGGGACCACCCCCCCCCCCCCAGGGGCATAAGACCTGGAGAACTTCCTATTTCTACTACGGAGCTGGATGTGAAATAAAGGAGGGAGATGCATACCATACAGTTTCAGGGATACTGAGTTGGATAGGACTTTATGAAAATCCCACCACTATCATTATTTTCCTTAGAACATGTGTTTTTGAGTTTGGGTCAAACTTTAGTGTGCTTGAGCCAGGTGGCTTGGGTTTGAATCCCAGTTTTACCACTTTTGAGCTGCATGACCTTCAAAGTTTATGTAACCTCAGTTTTCACATTTATGAAATAGGGATAATGTTGCTATCTACTTCACAGCAAACATTTTCTGGCACTATATGAGACTGTTAAATTAAGACTATAAATACATATTTTGGAAGCTTTCTGAATATGTGTATAACTGCAAGCATGCAATTGTAGTCCACTCAGAAAAGAGGGACGGTTATCTATGCTAGGACTGTGGCAAAACAGGCAATGCTGATCATCGGAAAAGTCTTTAAACCATACAGTGCAGTTCCAGGATTGCAGGCCAACTCTGAATACCCATGTGGCTACCTCGTGCCTAAAGAGGGAGAAACTGGTGGCCAAGATTTACATTTGACAATGTCTCTTAGGAAATCTTGCTATAAAATGCAATTGACCACTTCTTTGAGAAGAATCAGAAAGGTAAATGTTCCAAAATGTTAACACAACTATTTGGAAACGGAAAAAAGGAATCAAGTAAGTGTTGTTGTTACGTTTCAAACTTTTAAAATACCCAATTAGGTTTTGTTTTGCTTTGCTTTGCTTTACAGAAGTAAACATTTGTTTGGGTGGCCACCTTAGAATCTGTTCTAGCACTGACTTTTGTCACAGCGTGCAAACATTTTCTTGCTTTGTATTTTCTCTGGGTAAACATACAGAGAATGTGATTTTCCATATGTACTCTGTCATTTGCATTGCTTTGGGGGCTTTGATTAGTCTGAGATATACAAGATCCCTAAGTCAGGATAAACCCAGCCACTAACTTTCTAAGTGATATTGAACTATTCCCTCTAGACATGCAATTTCTTTGTATTACAGATTTACCTCTCCTTAAAAAAAAATTTTTTTAAAAATACCATGATATGTTTCTCCTTATGTTTTTTATATTATTAAAGCAATAGTGGTTGCAAATTCAATTTAACATATTTCAGAAATAATTCTTAAACAACCTATACCTATACTCTGCTTAGTGCTGGAAGAAGAAAGAACCAGAAGATTAATGGCGCACTCATGAGACAGGGCAGAGGAAACTCCTGCCCTCCAGATCATCAAAACCAAAGACATGTACACAACTACCTATAATGTAGGCCAGACCACATAAATGTTAAGCAGTGCTTTAAAGTCTTCTGAAAAATAATGCCCTAACTAAACGAAATCACCCTGAACTCAGAGTACGAATGATGCTGTTATTACTTATTTCTACTGTCTTCCATCTATTTTATGGTGTTCTTTGATCCATTCTTTGCATTCTTCTTGTCTGAAAGTAATATTCTTGATATGTTTAATAAGGAGACCCCCTCCTTTGTTCCTAGATGCTTTGGCTGCTGACCAACAAAAGCCATCGAAAGACTTAATCCTCTGAGCCTGGCACCACATCAGTCTGGAAATAGTTTACATGCAGAGTCCTTTGGAGTAAATACTCATTAGAGGTTCCGTTGGCTTATTTGGTCACCCACATTTTGCAGTGGGTGGCCCAGTTGGTATCCTCATTATTTTATTTTCCACCCCTGAAAATAATCCAGATGTAGCAACCTGACACTACTCCCTTTGGTATTCTAAGTCCATTGTAATGGAGCGTCCATTCCTTTGTGATGCTAGTTAATAGGTTCAGAGAAGTAAGGGTCTCAGACTGGTCATGCCGTAATAAATTTTTTGCTTATACACCTTTTTTCAGCGCAACTCCTGAAATGCAATCTGAGTACTTCAAGAGTAATTCGCTAGTCATCTCGAACATGTGAGGATTTAGAGAACTGTCATCTCCCTTCCTCCCTCCCTCCTTCCCTTCCTCCCTCTCTCTCACTCTTTCTCTGCCCCCCCCCACCTCTCCACCCCATCTTTACATAAATGAACAAACCAGTTCCCAAGGTTTGAACTTTATCAAGGTTATTCACAAATTACAAAGTAGGACTCTTGCTTTTTCGCTTACTAGGTACATCTTTACTGCTTAGAGCTTCTTGGTTAGTACTTGGATCAGGGAAATGGAGTCTCTATACTGTCATCGTTCTGGGTTTAGCAGTGAAAGTTCTCAAGAAAGAACAATCAACTAATGTTTCTTGACTACGTATTAAGTGCAGAGCAAAGTAACATTAAAATACAAGGTGGTTGTTAAACATGCCTTCCTCTTGCCGAGCTTGTACTCTTGTAATAAGGCCAATGTAAGTAAGTTGGTACTTTCTTTCTCATGATTGTTATGATAAGCATATGCAAAATGCTTAGAATAATATCTACCAGATGGGGTATTTATTACTGTATGGATTAAAATAATAACATATATAAAGTTCTTAGAACAGTTGCTGGCTTTTTCTTATAGGTACCAACATCTCAGAAGCCATTGCATTCTTTTTATATGAATCAGCATCAGTTTTCAACAGGAAAACATTCAAAGTTTTTACTTTGAAAATTTATAAAACTCTTAAGATTTTTTTGTTAGTTTCTCCTTGGACGATAGGAAATGGAAAGGAGGTGTGATGTTGAAGGATGAGGGAGTGTGAGCATCTAATAGATGTCGGGCATTATACTGAAGGTTTGCATCCATTATCTCATTTAATACTCAAAATGACCATACAAGGTGCATATTGTTCTGTCTGTTGTACAAAAAGACTAAAACTTGGGCCAAAAAAAGCTAAATAAAGAGCCAGGATTTGAAGGCAAGTTCATCTGGCTCAAAAACTCACATTTTTCCCATTCCTTGAGTTCTGATTAGACTACTTAATATCATTTTTTCAAAGACAGGAAGAGTGTAGGAATCATCCTGTCATCTTGTGTAAAGTCATACAGTATCCTGGATGTTAACTGCTGCTAAGATTTAATAACTCTGGAAAAAAACAACCAGCAAGGTATCCTCCTGTGTACCATAAATAGGCCACTCCATGGTAAATTACACACTTGTGACTTATCCTAGAAGGAGCCCCATATCACTGTTGGACACTGCTGCTGACCAAAACCGTGAGGACTTGCACGTGTTCAGGATCTGCTCTGCTAAGTGTGTAACACACTCAGCAGATGCCATGTTGTTCAAAGACTTACTACCGACTTAAACTTGCTGCACTCGTGCACAGATGCAGTTTCTGTCTTTTCTCATACATCACAGTATCCAGGTGTTTGTTTCTTTGTTAAACCTAGACATTTAACCACATAAGACTTTTATAAATGGTCAAATAGATTCATAAGGGGACAATACATGAAACTAGTCACTTTACTACCACAAGTCTAAAATTACTCATCCACAAACCTACACATAAAATTTCATTTTGGTAGTTGTATTACAGTTTCTGCTACACCAATCTATATTACAGAAAGCTTCTCCCATATAGAATGCAGTAAGAGTTCTGGAATAAAATTTAAATTTTAACAACATAATTGCTATATAGCTATACATGTTTATTTTGTTTCACTATCAATGTGATTTGAAACTCAGCACATTCTGAGGCACTAGCAGTATTAATTTCAATTTAGACCATATGGTTGTATATCTGTAATATCTATACATCTACATATTTGCATATATAGGTATATACTTATAGATATATTTATGTTTATATGTATACACACATATATATAATCATGTTGTCAAAAATTAAGTTTAAATATTTAGTTTAAACTTCTTAACTTTTCAGCATGTTATATACTGACTATATTATATCTGCTTAAACATAAAGTGAAGCCAGTAGAACACATGTAATTTGACTTTTATTCAGCATTGCACTAGATATATCATCCCAGAAGTATAACGAGTAATAATTCTGTGAGTGGTGTTTTCTTTGACACAAGTAATATGACTTTTCTATTCTGAATGGTTCACTATGATTAAACAGAATAACTACATAATAAGTTCTTTATAAACAAGTTCATAGAACATTCATTTATTCATCAACAAACGTAAAAACAGACTCTATGTGTACAGGCAAATAAATGTACTGTGGTATTGTTGCTATTTTCAATAATGCTACTGATAGTAAATAGGTGCTGTGTGCCAGGTACCACAGTAGGCACTCGGGGAATGCAAAGATATATGAAGGGCAGTCTAAGCCATCATGAAGTTTATTATCTAATAATGTTAAATTTGCACTATACCAATTTTTTAAAAAATTCACATACCTGGTCTCCTTTTATCCTTAACAAAAACAACATGACATAAACATTATTATTGTTAAGTGACACGAGCAAGGATTCAATACAGGTCAGGACTCCAACTCCTGAACATGCTGCCCGATTGAAAAAAGCAACAGGTGAAAATGATCTGCTCATAATTTTGCTGATGCAAAATATATTGGAATGTATATTGTAATAATGGCTGGAATCAGAGTAAAGCAAAATTGTGCCCTGTGGATTCATAAAGGTATGGTCTGAATTCACTTTTTTAAGTAAATTGAAATACCAGTCAAATTATTGTGATTTCATGTTGACACATTAGTTAAGTATTTCTAGCCTTTCATTGGAAAAATAAAATTTTTTAAATAAAACATTACACTTTATTCATTATTCAGTCTAAAATCTTAAAAGCTATTACACAAATGGAAACAGTCTTCCATCCTCTTTAAAGCCTGAATCTTTGTTTGAATTCTTCTAGAAGCTGTTGTGAGTACAGGGTCAGGGTACAAATAGACATCTCTCCACTAGCATTCAAAATGCATTGCCATGCATTTTGTTCCCTTTGTATTTGAATCACCTACTTTTTAAACTATGTCAAACGGGTCTTTGTATCATTTCTGAAACAGAGGAGTCGTGTTTTCTCCCCACGCTGAGCCTTTCTTAGGGCCATCATTCCATTACCCTTTGCCTCCTCCATGGTCTTTGACTACTTGAAATCCTGTCTTCCTTTAAGGTTGGCTGCAAAGCCCAGCTTTACGATGTCACCTACCCATGCTTTTCCATGATTATTCCCAAGGGAAGGGACTGTGCCTCTTCACTGAACTCTTGTCATTTTTTACTTTCATGTATCATTCATTCTCTTTATATGACACTTGTTTATGTATATTCTTATCTCCTCAGCTAAATTATAAATTCTTGGAAATCAAAACCTATGAAGTTTTTTTCTTCGGGATTATAGCAGCAACTAGCACAATGGTGGTATATGCAATAAATATTGGGCAAATCAATAAAATAGTGTCAATGAATCAAAACATATCACTCTAATGACACATTTTGTAATTCTGTTTTCACAGTCAACACAACTAATATTTGAAGGTTTGAAGTATTTCAGTGTATGACAATGATAAAACCTTATAAAATGGCATTCATTCTAATCCGTGATTATTTAATCTATTTACTTGTCTTCTTCCTCCGTCACTAGGATAAAACCTCTATGAAAGCAAAGACCTGTCTATTTTGTGTAACATATTATTCCCAGTTATTTATTAACTATTCACAGGAGGAAGGAGAGAGGGAAGGAGGGAGGAAAGAAGGAATGTATAGGATCTATTTGCATAAATTACTGCTCTCAGCACCACTTTTGCTAACTACAAAGTCACCTGTGCCTCATTCCCAAGTTCCTGGTGCTCCTAATACACCAGAACAGAAATAAATCCAGATGAACTGAGGCTGCTGAGTACCTTGTACAACAAAGAGAGGACTGGAATGTTTTACCTGTCTCCATCTCTCTTTTGCTTATTAATTAACATGATGATTATGAAAGTACAAAAATGGGCTAGCAAAATGCTGATTTAGGTGTTTTATAAATATATAGGAGAATATAAATTTGTGCCTTCCATATATACAGTCATCAAACTTCATAGCATGAAGGTGCCCAAACTTCTGTTTACAGAAAGAAAAACAGCTACAGTGAAGATACTGTTGATAACGTAAAGCAGTGGCCAAAAAGAGTAAGAGGACGGGAGGGAGGGGGGAAGGAAGGAAGAAAACGGCATTATTTCAGGGTTACTTAAAAAATTTGATGGAGAAAGGATACTCTTTTCAACAAATGGTGCAAAAGCAATTGGTTATCCATAAGGGAAATAATAATAATCTTGACCTAAATTGTATACCTTATACAAAAATTCACTCAAAATAAATCATGGGTTTAAGTGTAAATGTAAAACTATAAAATTTTTAGAAAAAAAAAAGGAGGAGAAAACTGTGGGATCTAGGACTAAGCAAAGAGTTCTTAGACCCGACACACAAAAAATATTATCCACAAAAAGAAAAAATGATAAATCAGACTTCATCAAAATTTAAAACTTTTGCTCTATGAAAGATGCTGTTAGAAGGATTAAAAGACAGTGACAGAGTAGTAGAAAATGTTTGCAAACTACATCTCTGACAAAGGTCTAGTATGTAGAATATGCAAAGAGCTCTCAAAAGTCAACAGTAAAAAAGCAAACAATACATCTAGAAAGTAGGCAAAAGACACGCAGGGATATTTCACCTAAGAAGGTATATAAATTGGCAAAATGCATCTGAAAAGATGTTCAACGTCATTGGTTATTAGGGAAATGCAGATTAAAACCACAATGAGATAGCAATACACACCTATCAGAATGATTAACATTTTTAAAAATATTAGTGACAACACCAAATTTTGGTGAGGATGCAGAGAAACTGGATCACTCACACTGGTGATGGGAATTAAAATGCATAGTAGTCTGGAGAACAGTTTGGCATTTTCTTGAAAAACAAAAATGTAACTATCACACAAACCAACAATTGCACTCCTGGACTTTCATCCCAGAGAAATTAAGATTTCTGTTCATACAAAATCCTATGCACAGATGCTTATATATTCTTTTTTTTAAATTGCAGTAAAATATACATAACATAAAATTTACCATTTTTAAGTGTACAATTCACTAGCATTAAGAACATTCACAATATTGTGCAACCGTCGCCGCTATCCATTTCCAGAACTTCTTCATTATTCCAAACAGAAACTTCATGCTCATTAAATAGCTCCCCATTTCTCTCTTTCCTTCAGCCTCTCATAACCTCTATGCTACTTTCTGTCTCTGTGAATTTGCCTATTCTTGGTAATTCATATAAGTGAAATCACACAATGTGTCCTTTTGTGTCTGACTTATTTCACTTAGCATAATGCTTTCAAGGTACATCCATGTGGCAGCATATACAGAATTTCATTCCTTTTTAAGACCGAATAATATTCCATGCTTATATATATATACCACATTTTGTTTATCCATTTATCTGTTGATGTGCATTTGAGTTGTTTCTGCCTTTTGGTTATTGTGAATAATGCTGCTATGAACGTTGGTATGCAAGCTTCTGTAGCAACTTTATTCTTAATAGACAAAAATTGAAAACAAACCCAAATGTCTTTCAACAGGTGAATAGTTGAACAAACTGGCGTATCCATACAATGGAATACTACTCAGCAATAAAATGGATGAACTGTTGATACACATAACAGCTTGAATGAAGTTTCAGAAAATTATACTGAGTGAGAAAAGCCAATCTCCAAAGATTATATACTGTATGACTCCATTTATGGAACATTCTTGAAATGACAGAATTAGGGCAAGAGAGAAGTAGATGTGACTATAAAAGGGAACATGGTAGGTCCCTGTGGAATGGAAATGTTCTATACCTTGACCTACATCAATGTCATTATCCTGGTTGTGATATTGTACTATAGTTTTGCAAGTTGTTACCACTGGGAGAAACTGGGCAAAGAGTACAGCAAATCTATGATATTTATTACGACTGTTTGTGAATCTATAATTATCACAAAACACTTAAGTAAAGAAAGAAAGGAAGAAAGGGAGGGGGGGGAGAGGAAGGAAAGAAGGAAGTGAGGAAGGTGGGAGGGAATGAGGAAGGAAAGGAATCTCACTCAGATATTCAAATATACAATACAAAATCCACCTGAGTCTTTGATCAGGACTCAGTTTAGATCCCAGCTGATGCTGGATTAGAAAGCAGCCAAGATGGTAGAGCAGAAAGACCCTGTGCTCACCTCCTCTCACGAGTGCGTCAAAATCACAACTATCTGCAGAATAACCATTGATGATAAAGACTGGAACCTACCAGAAAAGATCTTCTACAACTAGAGACATAAAGAAGGGACCAGAACGAGGTGGGTTCTGGCTCCAGAAGATCTGGCACCAGGGGGTCTGGCACCAGGAAGATGAGCCCCCAGAGCATTTGGCATTGAAGGCCAACAGGTCTTAACTGCAGGAGCCCCACAGGACTGGGGGAAATAGAGACTTCACTCTTAAAGGGTACACACAAAATCTCATGCACACCAGGACACAGAGAGAAATCAGTAATTTGATAGGAGCCTGCACCAGACTTACCTGCTGGTCTTAGAGAGTCTCCTGGAGAGGTGTGTGTGGCAGGGCTGCAGCTCACCTGTGGGACATAGACACTGGTGGGAGACATATTGGGGAACATTCAAATGCGAGAACACTCCTGGCAGCTGACATATTGGCTCGTTAGTGCCAAGACCTGACCCCACTGAACAGCCTGTAGAGTCCAGTGCTGGGACACCTCAGTCAAACAACTAACTGGGTGGGGACATGGTCCCTCCCATCAGCAGACTGGCTGCCTAAAGATTGAAGAGCCCACAGCTGCCTCCAGACATGCCCCTAGACATGGCCCAGCCCACCAGAGGGCTAAGACCCAGCTCCACCCATCAGTGGGCAGGCACCCTCCCGACAGGAAGCCTGCGTAAGCCTCTAGACCAGCCTCACCCACCGGGGGCAGACACCAGAAGCAAGAAAACTATGATCCTGCAACACAGGCCAGAACATACCCTGGGACTAGCTGGGCCCTGGCCCACCTCACAACCTTCGGGACACCCCAGACCTCATACCCAACTGTGTCAGGAACCCCCCACCCCAACCAGCTGAAGCAAGCTCTGGGATCCCTGGGTCCTGTAGCCAGACTCCAGGAACCAGCTCTGCCTGCCAGTAGACTGGCACTAGAATCCCACCTTCTGGCTTCCCCTGCCAGTGGGTGGGCAACACCCCTGCCAGTGGGCCTTCGGGCACCCTGACTCTGCCCACTGGTGAGCGAGCACTAGCCCTAGGGCCCCCTAGGGTTCTGCAATCAGCCACCTTGTAACCAGACTCTGCGAAACAGCAGCCAACAGCAACCATACAGGACAGGCCTGGCAACCGACCAGACTAGGAGCCAACCAGGCCTGTCAGCCTGCCCACAAAGTCAGCCTGCCACCACAGAAGGGCCCACACATCTTAGAGGAAAACCCTAGAACCTGGGTGACCAGAGGGGAGTGCACCTCCTACAGAGGGCCACTTCGCCAAGGTCGAGAAATGTAACCGACCTGCCACATAGATAAAACTACCAATAGCAACTTAGACAAAATGAGGTGGCAGAGGAATATGTTCCAGATGAAGGAACAAAATAAAACCCCAGAACAGCTAAGTGAAGTGGAGGGAGGCAGTCTACCCAAGAAAGAGTTCAGAATAAGCATTGTAAAGATGATCAAAGAACTTGGGAAGAGAACGAATGTACAGAGCCAGAAGTTAGAATTTTTTAACAAAGAAAATATAAAGAACAATCAGAGAGGACAAATACAATCATTGAAATGAAAAATACACTGAAAGGAATCAATAGATCCCAGTTAGCCAAGCTTCCTCCACATTGCCCCCTAATGGTAGCTCAGAGTCACTGTGTGAATGTTAAGATATTTCCAGAATAGAAAGGGTGATTTCAATATCAAGAGTGTACTGCACACAGTACAATTATAAAATGGCGCAATTTAAAATTTCCTTCAACCCATATTTATTTGCAGAAGTCCCTGAAAACTTTTGACAGGCATTATATCTTGACACTATGTAGTAGTGCAGCAGGAGTTTCTCTTACTAGAGATGTGTTATAGAAGTAGAGGGCATTCTCTGGTTCCGCTTGATATTGAATGAATATTTTGATTTTTACTAAAAATTTCCAATGAGGGAAACAACTTCGAGTCTTATGTTAATTGTTTGAGGCCTTGCTTTAAGTGTGCTAATCATTTAGTTTTAATGGAAGACATTATTGTGAAGTGAAAGCAGAAGTTTGAAAAAAAATAATACAGTTGGTTCCTTTTAAGTTCCTGGCACTTTCGTTCAGTCCACAAGCAATTTCAGGCCAAGTGTAAATAGAATCTCTCCTAATGTTCTTTAAAAAGTTACAAATTTCAATGTAGATTCGCAGTCTTAGTGTGGGATAGCAGTTTACCACAGAATATTTTCCTCTGTAGACCGATAGTTCAGGGAAGTGTTCTAGACTTTCTGTTTGCACATAGCTGGAAAGACTTATTCTCTCTCTCTCACACACACACACCCCCCCATCAATGAACCCACGTCAGAAGAGTCTACAGTCTCTCTAATTTGAAGCAGCTGGTGCATTCTAAATATGGAGAGCCCAAGCTTCTAGAATCATCAGTACCATCATTAAGAATCAGAATCCTTGATTTAAATGTTCTTTATTATTCTCTTTATAGGGGAATTTTCATCACATGGCTGTTAGCTCTTCCCCTATTGTTCCGAGACTGTCATGCATAAATGTCAACAAGAGTGTATTTCATTCATACTCTAAAATTAAATCCTTTATCCCACAATTAGCCATAATCACGACCACATATGACTATGATTTACCATAACTAAAATAGATGGCGTGGGATTTATTGTTGGCTTATGTTTGAAAAAGTGAAGGCAGATTTTTTAATTAAATAATTGCATGCTATCTATTTGGGACATAATTACTACTTATTTTGTTTTCCATATATATCTATCTAGTTAGCAAATTGTTACAATACCCCCGTTAGTAAAATCTAAGGGACTGCTCTGTTTGTGTGCGTGTGTGTTTAAAATATGCTCTGAGAGCATAATGAGAAGAATAAACTAAATTATGAATTTTTTCTTATTGATAATTTTTAAAAATTATCTTTATTGACAATTTATATGTACTGTTACTGTGTGTACCTATGTCAGTGATCTCATTTGAACAGCATAATGACTCTACAAGCCAAGAGAATATAAAATACTTCATTTCTTTTGCTTGTCCGGCACCCATATCCCTTTCCTTGGTAATACCACCCTGATGTTTTATTTAAGAAATCAGCCTCCCTCATTTACTACAGTTTGTCAGTGGGGGCACCCTTCCTTCTCCTGCCCTCCCTTCATCAAGGAAAGGAAGGCAGGACCTCAACTAGGCCGCTCAGACTCTTTCTGGGAATTTGCATCTTGAGTAAAAAAGCCAAAGGATGAAATTTTGTAAGAGGTCTTTTATTTTGGCTGAGGTGCCCTAATAAGGCCCCAAAGGTCTTGTTTTCTAGAGCCCTGGAGTGCCATGGGTTCATGCTCTTCTGAGGCTCAGTTCATTCCTTCATTTGATTATTTCAGCTTTCTCATATCCTTACAATAAATTCCTTTTTAAAAAAGTATTTTGTATACGTTGCTTAAGAGTTGGTTTCTGTTGCTTATACCTGAAGAACTCTAACTGCTATGCTGTTACCCTCTTGCAGACAAGGAAATTGAGGTGTAGAGAGGTATAGGAACTAGGCCACAGTCATACAGCATCTAGATAACACAGCTGAACTCTGGTCTGCCTGCTTCCAAGCTCTCTTTTAATCCCCAGGTAACACTGCCTGTGTTTTCAGTTTCAAAAGAGTTTAGATGAGAGCATCTCTAGATGGTCACACAGTCATATTAGATCAGACCAAAACTATAAAATGGATAAAGGAAGGAGCATCCCTTTCTTTGTTACATTTAATCAGATAGTCACTATTTATTATGCACCCAAAGAATTCCTTGCACTAAATAAGGAGTACAAAACCATGACCAATTTTGCAGTGATTCTGGCAGTTCTGTAATTCCCTTTTTAGTGTTTAATGTCACACAGCTGTGCACAGTTCCAGAATTAACATGGGTTCAAGTACAGTCCCTACCTGCATTTAAAAACACCCATTTAGCTAGGGAGGATACAGTGAAGTCCAAAGCAACAACTGCTAACATGTGTGTAAACATCACTTTAAAACTCCCATGAAGAATTACAGAGTAGGTCAGAGTCAAATGCAGGAGGATCAAATTATGCATAGATTGAAAATAAGAATGGGAGGCAGCACTATGATGTTTTCAACCCCAAGCTCAAGGACCTTCGTCCCTTTTGTGATTTGGGTACAGTTTACATCTCTGAGCCTCTCTTTACATCCTCATCCTTTCCCAGTGTCATTAAAGGGAAGCAAGACTGTCTAATGGTCCACGTAGCACTCTGATTAAGGATGGGGTGAGACTGCGCTGGGGTTGGCGGTGGGCTCAGCAGAACGCAGGCTGCCCAGACCAGCTTGATTTATCCCACCAAACCTCTGTCTCTGCCTTCCTGCAAGTGACCTGACGAGCCTCCGCTAGAAGCTCCTTTTCATGGAAGTTTTGTGAGCTATGGTCTTTTCTAGGTCTGTTTGAAAGTGTTACCCGTGGGGCTGCGGAAGAAACGGAATGTGGTCTGGGAGATTGGATAATCTATCAAAAAATTTTCTGGCATCTGATAGCTACTTAACAATATTAATACTTCCTTCCATTCCGGAAACATTTTTGAGGATTACTCTTCTAGAGCACACTGTAAAAATTGTTTAGGAAACATTAAAAGCCAAGTGTCGCCAAGCTAATAGTGCCCACTGAATATATGTATCCCCCCAAAGAAGCCTATTTTTTTTCTCTTTAAAAACAGTGGTGATTTAACTCACAGAAATAAAATTAGTCACAGTTTTTTGGTTTTGGGTTTTATTTTGGTTTTAGTGGAATCAGTTAAGGTTCCACCAGTCAAAACTGATGGCATATTTAAGCTGTGTATTTGAAGAGTATAAAGGGGCTATTTACAGTAGTGTGGGCAAGATTTACAGCAGGAATGTCCATTAGTGAGAGCCACATACTAATTTAGGATTTTCTGTTAACCGCGTTAAAAAAGTGAAAAGAAACAGGCAAAATTAATCTTAATGATATACTTAGTTTAACCCAACCTATCCAAAATATTATTTTAATATGCAATAAATATAAAAAAAGTTTAGTAAGTTTTTTTTTTCATAGTAAGTCATTGAAGGACTTCCCCGGTGGCGCAGTAGTTAAGAATCCATCTGCAAATGCAGGGGACACAGGTTCGAGCGCTCTGTATCTTTCCAAATGCAACCCATTAATGAGGTTCCTCATTGGGGCTCACACTTTTGAAGGCTTCATAACCATTCATTCTACATCCTCAGCTTCAAACCCTGAACTCCAGTGATAGTTCATTCCCTTACTCATTTTGCCACTTGGATCCTCTAACTCCAGTTGTTTCCACCGCCAACCTTGCATGCCTCCTTTTGGTCTCTGTCCTGATGCTAAACTCTAAATTGATCCCATGGAGCCAGAAAGGTGACGGGATTTTGAATCTAAATCACTTGCTAAACCTTTCCCCAGAGTCCTGAGTTAAGCAGCAGGCTGTGAAATACCAACAATTTTCACAAGCAAATGTAACAAGATTACCTCTGCTTGAACAGATTTACCCTGTTATCATCAGTTACATTCATGGTGCTAGTCTGCCCTAAGCCACGGAATCACCAGATCATTAGATGAAAGATTTGCATTAGAAAATAGCAGAAATGCTCAAAGGTTTGGGTCGAGTGCCAACCTGTAGTTAAGCGCCAGACTTTCCCTCTATGTATTTCTGCATTGGCAAACAACTTTCTGATTGGCACGTGGAATGCAGCTTTGCTCACCTGAGCCCAGTGTCCCTGGTGTGGTCTATAGAATCACTGGAGTAAAACCCCTCTCCACGGGCTGCCCCCCTCCCCACCTCCTAGCCATTAAAGATTTGCCCATGGCTTTGCTTCTGAATTCAGGCTATTACTGAAGATCTGGAACAGCAATCCTCAATCTGTACTCTGTGGCATGTTAATAGGTGTTAGTGGCGATAGTATATATTAAAATAAATTTTGAATATTCTGGCTAGAACAAAGATAAGTTTCTTTACTGCAGAAATTCTCAGAGCCTTTACTAGGCTAATGTGAACTATGAATCATTAAAAAGAGAATACAGTAGGTAGCATTTACACACATATTTGAGTAGAAAAATCTCCTCCCGACCCCCACTTAACTCTGGCCCCAGAACATGAGAATTTACCTCATAGGGTTGCTGTGAAGGTGGAATTGAGATACTGCATGGAAAGCACTTAAAACAGTGCCTGGGCTTCCCTGGTGGCGCAGTGGTTGAGAGTCCGCCTGCCGATGCAGGGGACACGGGTTTGTGCCCCGGTCCGGGAGGATCCCACATGCCGCGGAGCGGCTGGCCCGTGAGCCATGGCCGCTGAGCCTGCGCGTCTGGAGCCTGTGCTCCGCAACGGGAGGGGCCACAGCAGTGAGAGGCCCGCGTACCGGGAAAAAAAAAAAAAAAAAAAAAAGTGCCTGACAGGTGAAAGCTCTTTGGGCTTATTGCTATCATTGTTATCACATAGCTGTTTCAATGAGACCTCACCAGGTGTTCCTGTGCCCTCTGAGAAAGAAAGAGTTGCATATGGATTGAATGGGGATCCTTTCAGGAGCTATGGATATCTCATATAGATACTGCACAGAACCAGTATGGATCTCTCTTTGGGTTCCTTTCAATCAGAAAACGGTTCAAGTGCAAAGAAGTTTATTCTTTTCCGTTCTTCCCAAAGCCTGGCTAAGCAGGGTTCAATTCAATAGCATGGAGTAGCAAGGGTTCAGAGCATGGCCTTCAGAATCTTAAATCTTGACTCTTCCATTGGTGAGCATGTACCCTTTGGGCAAACTGATTAAAGGAGCAATGCCCAAAAATCTGTAAAATTTTTAAGATAATGTTTCTCTCTCTGGTTGTTGTCAGTAATTCAAGAGATTGTGTCTATGAAGTACTTAGCCCATGCCTGATACATGGTAAGATACGCTCAGTAAATGGAGGTTCCTAATCATTCTACTAACAGACTAATTTCTCTAATTTATTTACACGTGAAATTCTAGTTAACTCTGCCCACGTAATCATTGCCACAGTGTCTGTGAGGACCAATTTGCCTCACACCTGATCGATATTTAGTAAATATATTGGCCACTTGGATTGGTGACTGATTAGATTGCTGGATTAGGCCCATGAAGCCTCTTGGGTAACTCCGTGATGTTAGGAATTGAAGGGGAATGCCATGTAAGCTCTCAGGGATCACTGCTCCGGGCAGGATTTCTTTGAAATCTCTGAAGTAATTCTGGTGCCCCTTTATTTTTTAAAACCTATAAATTTCTAATATCATAAAGATTTTTAGTTCCTAGGTAAAATAAAAAGTATTCCCAAGTTCATTGATTAGGAAGGTTGTGAATAATATCAAAGTTATTCACAATCCAGTGGTCGGAAGCTCTGGGAAAAATAATTTTAATTTTAGATGTTTCATGCAACACTGCGAATGTTCTCTCTCCTGTTTGGGCAGGGAGAAAACTGGCAAGCATTGTGAGATGGGGAATTTATGGGAATTAATGGAAATGTTGCGGCTGACCAACAAAGGAACTTCCCCAGCCAAAATCAAAACAAAGATATTAACTTGGAAGGGGGAAAAAAGGCGGCAGCATAATAATATCATGCATTGAAACCTTATCTAGTGGTTGAAGTGATTTGGTTTGAAGAACTTAAAGAGCATTTTGTGGTTTATGGAAACGGCCAGCAGACACTATATTTAGCAGCCTCTCCACTATTAAGTTCTCATACCTTCCTCTCCTCTCACCAAGTGGGGCCATTTAGCTTCCTTTATCCCCGGATTGTTACCAACCTAAGACCTCATGAGGATAAAAGCCAAGCTATGAGTTTGCCATGCAATGCCCTTGCATTGCAGACTACTTCCAAAGACCAATGTGGCCACAACAGATCTGAAGGTTTGCTTACACTCACTTAAGATAAATTTTCTGAGTTCATTTACACAATTTCAGTCCAAGTTTTAGACAGATCCATCCCTCTTCCCAAACCATCTCCCTCTCTCTCTGTCTCTCTCTCTTTCTCACACACACACACACAGACTCACTCACAGATGATCCTCATAACAAGTTCACAATTAAAGTTTATAATAATTCTGAATTAGATAAGAGTGGGTTATACTGAGTGAACCAGATATTGCAGAAGAAAAATAATTTGAAGGTTAGAGACCAATTCTTTTTCTCTTATAATTCAGCACCATGACTTTCTTGTGTAAATAATAGGAAAGCTACCAGGGAAGAAGACACTTTGCTAAGGAAATTACCAAATTAACCCTTTCGTGGCTACCACTCGCCCCATCTGGCCCCCAGCTGCTCTCCTTTGAAGTCCCAGTGATCCTCTGAGGACCGTCTTGCTGACTGACACAAGAGCTGACACAAGAGCAAGTACTACAAGGGCTCTTGTTTGGCCAACACATGGACACATGCAGTTAACTGCTCAAACAGCTTAAGACAGTAGGAGTTATTTCCTCATTTATTTTTCTAGTAAAATATGTTGTTATTCTACCATGGAAAATTTCTCAGGATTGGTATATTATTTTATAAAAAAACCTGGCTTCATTTGTTATAGATAATGTTATTAATACTATAATATTATAATACTATTATAATTAGTACATTAACAGTACTAATTATATGTAAACTAAAATTATTACCTAAAATATTAATTTCCTATAATCCAATTTGTTCTTTTTTGTTTCCAGAATTTCATAACATTAAATATCATATTGAGATTCATTATAGTCCTAATGTCATTTTCTAAGACAACGTTTTTGAGAATTAACAAGTCAGCAATTAAAATGTATAGTATTTTTGTTAATCCTTTTATTTCACTTTTCTTTAGCTATAGACATTATTGTAAATATATTGACCAGAGTTCTGAAATTCTTTTTCCTACTTCAAGTACTTTATATAAAAATTTATAATTTAAAATTAAACTTTACTCAGAAATTTCACCAGTGTTCCACTCATTGACCTTTTTTTCACTTTCAGATTAGATAAAAGCCTCAATGGATGTTCTGTTATTTTTCATGAAATAAGAATGAATGAATTCATTTTCCTCTTGCTTATTCACGTTTTGCTGAAGAAATTTTTTAAAAATAAATTCATCAATACGAATTTTCACGAGCCTACATAATGTAGGAGAGAAAACAAATCATTCTCACGTGCAGAATAAGGTCACTATGGAACGGGATTCTATGTACCTTTAAGTACCCTTCAGCCATGAGAAATGCAAAAGAAATTTTACTTCCATATTTTTACTTAATTAGCCATCTGTCCCAAACTCTTAATTCTGTGATATTCCTTAAAGTGGGGGGAAAGTGCTGAAGAATAAAAAACCAAAAAAGTCTACTTTGGAAAGCTTTCATTTGTAATGAGAATCAAATAGAATGTATAGAGACAAAGTTTATTTGTCATTCCAGATCTTCAGAGTCACAGAATCTCTTAAATGATAAGTGTTCAGATACAAAGCTGGCCCCAACTGCAACGATTTGTAGATCAGATTTGAAAAATAGTCTATGATTCAATTTATGGAAGACATAGAATATGCAACTATAAGGAAAAAAGTATAAGCTTAGAGCTCTCTTGTTTCCAGTGCTCTGATCAGGATTCCATTCTATTTCCAGGAAAGGTAACTGAACATCTCTCATTTTAAGTTTGTAAGATTGTAAATTTAATATGCTATCAAGAAAAGTTTTTGAATGAAGTTCTTTCGAGCCCCGAATTCTATGGTAAACTATGAAATCAGGTGGATGTTGAAGTTGACAGATCTTGGAGGCCACAACTACCCTCACCCTCCAAGACATCAAAGAAAGGGCAGGATCTAGTGATTAACCTCACACACAAAATTACTGGGCCATGGGATGGAGACAGGTTTTCATAGGTCCTTCGGTGGCCTGTTTTTTGTAGGCTAAAATCCAGTGAGATGAGGAAAAACAGCTGCACAAGATTGGCCCTCTCCTTTCTAAGGCAGTTGTGACAAGAATACAACTAGTAGGTTTCCCTGCTTCTCTGAAAAGTGTCTGACACCTAGTTTAGCCTTTTTTCTGTAGGCCAAGGTTAACTCTGAGTTAAGTTGGACTAATAATAAATTACATATGATTTTGAAAAGATATCATTGAGTTGAGAGGAAACACAGGAAGTTTTGCCATATTTATATACTAATATATATTAAATACTTCCTACAAATTGGCACACAATTACCTTTAGAACATTCCTAGAGTTCTAGAACACAAAACAGCCCATTTACTTTCATAAAATCTCTGACTTTTAGAAAATTTTACCTTAAACAAAATTAAAGTTTAATCTCTGTAATGCCTACCTAACCATTAGTCCCAGTTATTTCTTTCAGTTACAAAGAATAACTGTTTCCATCATACTAGCTATATAATACAAGAACTCTTTCTGTATCCTCAGCATCTAGCGCAGGGTCCTAACATGTAGCACCTCCATATCAGCACTTAAAATATTGCTAGACATTCTTTCCAGGTTAAAAGTTTCAATTATTTTATTTGTTCGTGCTCTGAAATGGTTTTCAGATTTTTTATCAGCCAAATGCCACATGTTTTGGTGGGAATATATAGATCATATTCATGCATATAACGTCAATATGCAAATAGATTCAATTCCTCCTGAAATCTAGGAAATTACCAAGAGTATCAACAAGTTTATCTGGGGCCAATCAGCTATCCAGACACTCAAGAGATATATTTTTTAATTTCCTTAGTGTTCAATTCTTCCTTTACCATGCCAATGAAAAATCTTCCTTGTAATTTCATACAAAAAAAATTATTGGACGACAGGAACACAGGAAGTCCACAAACCGAAACCCATTATAAAGGTCCTGGTAGCTAAATACTGATATTTCTTCTCAAAACTTTCCAAGACTCAGGTGTATTGAAATAAATATTCATGTCTGCAATTATGTATGTATGTGTAATCAGTTACTCAGACACTTTTCAATGGGCATTATATCAATACTTGCCCTTCTCATTTTAAATAGTTTCTTCTTTTTCTCTTTTGTGTTCTACCAAACTGCATCTGACTAAATGTACGTATTTAGTGAAAATGGATTCCATTAGAGTGTAATGTTACCCAGCTATTGTTTTCTTTGGGAGGAAATAATGGAGAGCATGTCCAGATGCTTAATATCAGGCTCCTGTTTCTAGAAGTACAGTCTTAAAGCTGTCAGGACTGTTCAAGAACAAGGATGATCCAGAGATTGTTCAGCATATGAAACACCCTTTTTGTGAACATTTAAGCAGGTGAGGGAGGAGAATGCTAAACAACTGGCAGAGAGAACTTGAAATATTTAAGCAAAGGACATTTTTCCCTTCTCACCTATCAAGACATCCTGTTTTTCCATGAAATAAATGAATCATATTTTCTGATCTATTCTGAATGTACTGAGTTTTTCTGGTCCATTCTGTTTCAGTCTCACAATGTTGTAGCCCTCCGTCTGGCCACAAACAAGTTATTTTGTTTGCATCTTTTCTGGAAGAAGAGTACATCAAGTGTACCCACATTTTTCTGACAAAGTACTAAAGGTATGTTTACCTCCTTTCCTTTACTCCAGTAAAGGGCAGCTCTCTGAGATGGATGCCACCAAGCAGTTTACAATAAATCTCGTTTAACACAGTAGCTCTAGTCAAAAGAGAATAGTGATGTAATTTTAAAAGAAAATCTTCAATGTATTCTCATGTAAAGGGAAAAGTTCTACAAAATATTAATAATACTTTTCACAGGTGTATATTCAATAAATTTGTTGTCAAATTTTCTGAAGATGAGCCATATAGAAATAGCTATAGCTAATCAGAAAAACTGCCCTAATGTCTTATTTAGAGAGAGAAATCTGTTTATTTGTACTAATTACAGAAAGCATTAAATAGTACTTCAAATTGATGACCATATTAGAAAGCTTACATCTGAGGCAATAAATCCCAAGTATAATCACATAAATTGATTATAAGTATGTGATTTTGCAGCTGATAAAAATAGCTTCCTGGATACTATCGGAGAAACTTTCAGAGGAACAACTGAAACATTAAAAGTGAGGGCCACTGAGTTCACCAAGATGCATAAAGTAACTCCTCAGAGCCATCCACTTTAAGTTTCTTTAGGGTAAAAAAAGCAGGAGTTGGCTTCAGGGAAAGCATACAAACTTTGGAATCAGAAAGACCTGGATTAATAACCTGACCTCAGAGTTTAGCTTCTGTGTCCTTTGGAAAGTTACTTTACTTCCCTGATGATAATCCTAGCCCTACCTTCTAGAGTTGCTCTGAGAATCAGAACTGAAATACGTAAATC